>NW_026585797.1:1422012-1578657 GCF_907164565.1 Psammomys obesus | reverse complement strand
TTCATGATTTCCTTATTTTTCATTGCTGAGTAATACTCCATTGTATAGATGTACCACAGTTTCTGCATCCATTCTTCAGTTGAGGGGCATCTGGGTTTTTTCCAGCTTCTGGCAGAAAGGGGAGGGAGGATGGGATTGGGAGGGGAGGAGGGAGGGGCTTATGGGGGGATACAAAATGAATAAAGTGTAATTAATAAAAAATAAAAAAAGAAACACATTATAATGAGGCCAACAGGTGTGTAGCCATCTTTCCCGCTGGACAAATGCTTTGGAGGATGAGTAAGTTTTAGGCACATAGGAGCACACTGAGGTTTTACTGTTTGTTGAATTTTTAATTTTTTAAAAAAATGTATTTATTTTGCTGACTCTATATGTTATACATGTTTATATATGACTTTATATGTTGGATTAATCGACATTGGGTCATAATTGCTAGCCATCTGGTGAGGGGACTCTAGCCAGCCTGAGCATGGCAAGCATTGCTCTGGCAGGCCTTGCCTTTCTTTTCCACTCCCTCTGCCTTGATAAAAACTGTTACTTTATATTCCTGAAGCTAGCCACCAACGTCTTCTCCCTTATTGGGCCACTTCCTTCTCTGGGGCTGGCTGCCAAGGTCTAGCTGTCAAAGTCTTGGAGTCTGGCAATCAAAAGCCCCCTTTGGCTCACCTAATTAACATGCCCAATTAAAATTATACGCCTCCTTGTAACACTGGATTTCCCCTTTTTTCTTTATAAACTGTCATTTTCCTATGGGCCATGTCTGTCTCCTCTCTATCCAGAGGCAGAACTCCCCCCCCACACACACATACAACAAATACCCCTCTCCCCTCTCTCTTGCCCCTTTCCTCACCTCCCCTTTGTTCCCTTCCCTTTCTCACTCTTTCTTTATTGCTCTTTCTCTGTCTCCCATCTTTGTCCCTTATCCCTGCCCTCTGTCTCTCTGGAGCAAATAAATGCCCTTTGCTAAGAACTTGGTCTTGGGGTATCTTGAGCCGACTCCAATGGCTCCTACAGTTCAGAGTTTAATGAGGTGGGGGTGGGGAGCTTTTGCTCTCCATCCTGAAGTATGGGAGTCTAAGCATATGGTCATCAAGAAATGCTATGTAAACATCCACTTAGATCAGGAGGAAATGTACTATATCACTATTGTATCAATAAGGTTCTTCACAGTTCAAAGAAATAAAAATTCCATGTTTTTCAAATCTCTTCTCCAACTTTTGGACTCAGACATCAATTGATACAGGAAGAAAAGATCTGCAGTGTCTTGAAAAAGAATCATTAATTCAACCTAGAATAATGGCATTAGAAGTTAATTTGGGGACCAGAGGGTTCCATAGTTAAAAACCCTTGCTGCACAAGCCTGATGATCTGATTTTGAATCCTGGAACCCATGGAGAAAACGGACTCCCAAAAGTTTTCCTCTCACTCCTGCATGTGTGTGCGCATGCACCCACATGCACACACACACACACATGCACATGTAAAATAATAAATAAAATTAAAGGAAATCAATAAGGTTTTTGTGCAAACATTGATGAGAATAAAGACTTTTAGCCTAGAGATTATCAAGTGCATAAAGTTCTGGATTCATTAAAATTTGGTCTCATATACATACAAACGGAGGGATGTGACAGTAAAGAGAATTTTTTTTAGCCTCTTACCAATAAATAAATAAATGAATAAATAAATAAATAAATTGGGGGACTGATTAGAAATCAATCCTGTATAGCTTTTTCTGAGAGCTAAAGGAGAAAATTATGTTCTGTGAGATGAATGTTACTGGATTAACAACCGTATGTGCCAGATAAGGTGCGGAAATTTTCAAAGGTATTCAGACTTTGTGCCCAAATGGAGGATAGTCTCCATGATTTAACAGTAGTACATTCTTAGCAAGAATCTGTGTGGGACCTTCCTCTGTCACATCGAAGAATCCAGAAAGAATGCCCACTGGACACTGCATTTACTTGACTGGTTAGTGATCTTGTTCTTTCTCACAGGGAGTGCGGTGACACTCCGCCACACAATTATTTTGTGGTTACTTCATAACTGTAATTGTGAATCATAATGTATGATTATGATTCATATGTATGAATCATAATGTAAATATCTGATATACAGGATAGCTGCTACCATGACTCTCAGGCTGAGAACAACTGCTCTCACTTCATTTCTGCTCTGCAATAAAGTTTTTTTTCTCTCTCTCTCTCTAAAGTAAAGAAGTGATGGTAATTTGAAATATCTTTGGAATCCCCAAAAATAAGAGCAGAAACTACTAGTAAGGGAGCTCAGATTTTAAGACACCGTTCTCAAGTATTCTCAACTCAGCTGATGAGAAGTTCATGTTTATGTCAATGAAGCTATTTGAGTTCACAGCCTTGAGGTCTTTGGCCCCAAGGATCAAGAGTGTAAATACTTCAAGGCAGCACTATAAACCATTCACACAGGAAGTTTTGCTGTCTGTACAGTTCATTCTCCAAAATGTAAATAGATATTCACAATACAAAAAAAAAAGAATAAAAGTTTCTTTAGGCACATAGAAAATATGTAGTTCATTGAAAAATGTTTTAAAATAAGTATATACATAGACTTACTCATATATAAAATAAGTTCTCTCAAGTTTTTGATACTATATCTAATGGAAAGTTAAGGGGAAAATAAGAAGCCTGAATTATTGTGAAAGATTGACAAAGACTTGAAGTGCCACATTTGCCATACAGTGATTGATTCTGTACCTTATGAAAAAAATGACCATCCCATAATTCTAGTGTTATTATTATTATTATTATCACTATTATTATTACTTTTCTGTGTATATGCAGCGTGTGTGTGTGTGCTTGTGAGTCTCTCTAGAGCACAGGCATACTTGCAGTCCCCACGGTGCACATGTAGATATCAGAGGATATCCTATGGAAGCCAGTCCTCTCCTAGTTTGTGGGCCACAGGGATCTAGTAATAGCATGTGTTCATTCAGTGAGCTCTGAATTCAGCTCTTCCAACTTTAGCCATTCATCTGTTGTCTAGTTTGTAGATAAGATTCTAAATAAATTCAGTGAGCATCATTAAATCAACTAAAAATAATATTTTATATTAAAGACCTGATGTCTATTTTTAGCTCTATGTTTGTTGTTGTTGATTTTTTCTTTAATATCCACATGGTTGTAGCTCATAATATATTATTTTAACATAGTTTCTAAGAAGATAATTTTCTTCTCTCATGTTTTAAAACTCTGAAACATTTTGTAGCGGACATCTTGTTTGGAAGCAAAGGAATTTAAACATTTAAATAATGAATAGAAGCATTTAATTAATATGTTCTGGCTTCCTGCTGGCAGCACCTCATGGCAAGGAGTAAATGGATTAAGTCTCTCATGCACAGGCAAAGAGATGGCTTAGCAGTTGGTGTTTTTTTCTCAGGTGTCTAGTTAAGGAAAACACAGGGGTCCAATTGAACCTTTAAAAATGTTATCTTTGTCTAGAAAGATGTCAAAAATGCAGTGGGATTTTCCTCAGTAAACCTATAAAGAATTATTGCTGTTTTGTTTGAGACTTAACTTTTAATGGCTGAGCTCTGAGCTCAGTTTTGCTCTAAAGATAAAGCATAAAATATGAGTGCAGACTTCAGTGGTGCAGACTAAGATGGGAGCCAGTTAGACTCAGACCTGCAGGAGATGCATTTGTCCCTCTTTCAGTAGAGTCTGAGATTGTATTTCATCATTCTTTAGGAGCATCAAAAGAAGCCCAAAATTACTTAGACTTTCATCTCCCTTGTTTAACAGAAAAGGAAAATCATGACAATGAAATCAAGAAAGCATACTTACATATCAAATCATGGAGGTGACAAAGGAGTAGGATCAGGGTAAAGCTCAGTGCACCCAAAAAGCCAGTAGTTCAGCCTTCTCTGAAGTCAGGTGTTGGCTTTATGTTTCAGTTAAATGTTGGCATAAATTTGAATAATAAAATTCTTTTTTTTATAATTTTTCTTCTTTATGGAATTACTAAATCAGTGTTTGTAAAATAACTAAACAGTATATATTAATATTACCTAACCACTAATTCTTTAAAACACCTTTTATTCCCTTAGTTTCTCTGAGAATTATTTTTTTGTTTTCTACCAAAGACAACTAATCCCTATATAGTCCATAAATCTCTTCCAATTTGTAAAACTTTTTTGCAAATCTTTTTTTAATAATTTTTATTTTTTCATATTACTCACAGGTTAGTTACTTTGTATCCCAGCCATAGACCCCGTCCTCATTCCATCCCAATCCCACCTTCCCTCTCTCATCTCCTTCCTGTCCCTTACCAAGTCCACTGATAGGGGAGGTCCTCCTCCCCTTCCATCTGACCCTAGCTTATCAGGTATCTTCAGAACTGGTTGCAATGCCCTCCTAGCAAGGCTGCTCCTCCCTCATGGGGAAGGGTGGAAGTCAAAGATCCAGCCATTTGATTTCATGTCAGAAATAGTCCCTGTTCCCCTTACTAGGAAAACACACTTGGATACTGATCTACCATGTGCAAATCTTTTTAACTTCACCACATGTCAGAACTTTTGTTTATGAAAAGGCCCTACTATGTTCTAGGACCTAAGTAGCAGTGAAGACCCCCCTCTCTCTTTTCATTTTCTTTGTGCCAATTGTGAATTAGCCAATAGAGTCAGCTTGTGAGATGACATTCCTACCAGTTGGGTGAGAAAAGGTCACCACCTGAATTAGAAAAGATCTAGGGGAACTTCCTTTTCTGGTGTGTTTACTAGCCCAGATTCAGTGGTGATACAGCCTCACTGTAAAAAGAAATTGCTCTGTATAATTAAGAAGGTGAAAAAAGGATTATTACTTTCTTTCATCTCTGAATTCATAATGGGGTTCATATTGTGTGTGCATTTACTGCTTTGAAATTTCCTTTAAATTATGATTTAGCTTTCTTGTATATAATAAAATTCATTTAAAGAGAAGTGATAATTGAATTAAAGAAAGATCCAAACTATGCCGTATTTCTTTTGAAAAGTAATCTTCTACAAGTTAATACACATAAACATATGTTTCTTTTGCTAGAAACCCAATAAACATGTGCATTACATATACACATAAAGACAGAAGTAGAAAGTTTGAAAAGTTACAAAAATGTTTTGCAACTCACTTCATTTTCCAGTGTTATATTTAGTTTTGGTATTGTTGCTGCCATTAACTTCTGTTTTGCTCTTGTTATGGTCTTAAAGACCACCAGAAAAGGACAGCTGGACACAGTACAAATTGTAATTAGCCAATTATTTTTTTACCTGCAGCACCTGACCACAGTCCCATGGTTGGATTTAGGACTGAAGCCCACTTATTCTATGAAGCCACAGTCACCTTAGTACCTAAACCTCACAAAGACTCAACAAAGAAAGAGAATTTCAGGTCAATCTCCCTTATGAACATTGATGCAAAAATACTCAACAAAATACTTGCAAACCGAATCCAAGAACACATCAAAGATATTATCCACTATGACCAAGTAGGCTTCATCCCAGGTATGCAGGGGTGGTTCAATATTCGGAAATCCATCAATGTGATCCACCATATGAACAAACTGAAAGAAAAAAACCACATGATAATCTCCCTAGATGCTGAAAAAGCATTTGACAAAATCCAACATCCATTCATGTTTAAAGTCTTGGAGAGATCAGGGATACAAGGCACATATCTAAACACAGTAAAGGCAATGTACAGCAATCCTATAGCCAACATCAAACTGAACAGAGAGAAACTTAAAGCAATCCCATTGAAATCAGGGACAAGACAAGGCTGCCCACTCTCTCCATATCTCATCAACATAGTGCTGGAAGTCCTTGCTAGAGCAATAAGACAGTTGAAGGAGATCAAGGGAATACAGATTGGAAAGGAAGAAGTCAAATTATCACTATTTGCAGATGATATGATAGTATACATGAGTGACCCCAAAAACTCTACCAGGGAACTCATACAGCTGATTAACACCTTCAGCAAAATGGCCGGATACAAAATTAACTCAAAAAAAAATCAGTAGCCCTCCTGTATATGAAATACAAAAGGGCTGAGAAAGAAATTAGGGAAATAACACCCTTCACAATAGCCACAAATGACGTAAAGTATCTTGGTGTAACCCTAACCAAGCAAGTCAAAGACTTGTATGAAAAATATTTCAAGTCTCTGAAGAAAGAATTAGAAGAAGATATCAGAAGATGGAAAGATCTCCCATGCTCATGGCTTGGCAGGATTAAAAGGAGAAGGCCAATTTTAAAAGCAAAAGGCACAATTTACTCTGCTCTTCCAGAAGTGTGAAAGAACATTCCAGGTCTTCAAATTCTTGGAACTCCTGGTAATGTCCTTAATAGCCTTAGGTTGCTTACAAGTTTGGCCTAAACTTTAAGAAAGATTTCTTCAAATGGGCTGCTTCATGCTTGGTTTGTTGATATTGCTGCTGTTTCTAGTCATACTTAACCACTGATCACATCTGAACTGATTGCAGTAGTTAGGGAAAAATTCATATATCTTAGGACATCTGTGCTCACCAGCTTACCACATGGTCTAGCTTTGTTCATTTGACCAAGATGTAATGAAAGTTAGACTCACTGAGAACTCTGGACTTCAGCTTCAGGACCTGTGGCTAACACAGTTTAAAATTTTTGTGTATTATAACTAATTTCTTTATATTTTTAATCTCTAGCAATATGAACATTAGATATTTTTGCCTTCTTTGAACATTTTGTAACAGACACAGAATTTATGCAAATGGATGAGGCACTGTGCATGATTTCAATTGTCTGCTTGTCAACACTGCTGTCTCCTCGGGCATTTATCACTTCTTTATGATGAAAACATGTGAAAACCTTTTGATCTAGATCATTGAATTTATGTGGTAAATTACCATTTTCTATATTCATACCACTGTATGATGGAACAAAGAGCTTTCCCTCATTAGTTCTCCTCTTCTCTCATTAGTATTTTGTAGCCATCATTTGACTATCAGTTTCTATGTGTTCCACTTTTCAATATTCCCCTCCAGCAAGGTCAAGTGTCTCCTATCAATTTGAACCTGTCTTGGTTTTTTGAACTGTAGTTCTCCAATTTCAGGCTGGTGACACTGCTTAGCAGGTATTGGCACTTGCCACAAAGCCTGAACATCTGAGCCCTATATCAGATTCCCATATGTGGGAAGCAGATAACTGGCTCTGTATATTACCCTCTGTCCTTCAAGCTTGCACCGAATCTTCTGCATATACATATTCATATTAAATGAATAAATGCTATAAAAACATGTTGTCAGAATCTCAACTTTCTTTCCTGTTATTACAAATGACAGGATTATGTTATAGTTTATAGCTGAATAGTATTCCATTGTACAAATGTTTCCATTTTTTCACTCATCCATAACTTCCTGTCTTCTCAACTATGAACAGTCATTTCTGCAGTAAAACTTGGGAGATTTATGTGACTAAGATAAATTAATTAAACTTCTTCCAGATATGTAGAGGAATTTTAATGTAGCAACATAACTGCTCTGATCATATCCAAAGACCTAGGTCTGTGTGATCCAGCTGGAATGTAGACCCTTAGTACACACCTTTATATCCCAAACAATAAAAATAAAGTTAGTTTGTAGAAGGAAGCACACATTTGAAAGTGACCTCTAATTGAGAGGCAAACAAGGTAATGAATCAGAGAAAGATCTGACAGAATGAATCAGATTGAATACACCTAACTCTCAGGAGACAGAGAGGAAAGAGAGCCTATTTAGGAGCAGAGCAGCAAGACAGAGAAGAGGCAGTTTTACCGAGAACGTTTTACAGAGACAGGTTGAAGAGAAAGTGAACTAGACACAGGTAAAGACAGAAAAATCCAGAGAATGAGGAGCCAGAAGATTAGAAGAAATTGTTAAAGTTAGTTTGAAACCAAGCAGAGCAATTCAGTCAGAAATGAGAGAAGCCAGTTTGAATCAGTCATCTTAGAGAGGAATTTGAGCCAGAACAGCTGAGTTGGAGGAGCCAACAAGATTTCAGCAAGAACTAGAAAGGGTGAGCTTACTCAGCAATTAATTTGGGTGAATACTCCCACAAGTTCTATGACACCTATGTGTAGGTGATCATACATTCTGCCTATGTGCAGTTAAGGTCAAGCATGTTTGTTGTATTAATCCAAGAAATTATAAAAACAGCCCACCTTTTTCTAGGAAGTTACCTATTCTTGGGCAAGTGGGATTTGCAGGATAGAGACATTTTTTTATAGTTCAGTTCTATTAAGTACACACTAATTTTCAACTTTTAAGCATAATGTTCACCATTGCAGATTAACCTAGAGTTAGTCTGCTTCATTGAGTGCATCTGTGGTACACTAAATCCTTACACTTCCAATGACTGAAGCTTTACCTTATGTCTTGAATCCAGGTTCTAGGATGCCTCCTTTTTAAAATTAATTTATTTATTTGTTTTGCTTTAGGCATTCTGAATTTTTTAAATGTTTCCATATATATTCCAGGTATGCTATTTTCCTAGTTTTGTGATAACAGTAGATTGTTAGGGATTTTGTTGTATTTTTAGATTACTTTGGGAGGATAGTGTATTTTTGTTGAAAGTAGATTTTTTTAAAAAAAATATACTGGTTCTTTGTGAATTTCATGTCTTGCAACCCAACCCCACTCATATCCAAATTCTCCTCATTCATAATCACACTGTACCCTTCAAACCTCCCCCAACAAAGAAAATAATCTTGTTGTGGAAGCTGTAGGTTGTCACAGTGTGTTCCTTTTTTCCACACTTTTTTGCTTGTAAATGTTCATTAGAAGACTTGTTAGTCAGGTAGAGGCCTCTGGTTGCTGCTACTCTGTCAATACTGAAACACCATTTGGACTCCTCTCTGTTTGCCCTGTGTCATGGAGATCCTGTAGTTTTGGATCTGTAGAAGAACCCACCCCTTCATGCACTCCAGCAGTTCATCCATGGGGTAGATGGTGGAGTAGGCCAATTCAATGCCCTGGATCTGGGCCTGAGATACAGTAACAGAGATGGTCAGCCTACTGTTTCTCATGTTCTCATACCCTTAGACATGGTTCACCCACAAACCCCACAAGGAAGACCAGCTCTACTCTGCTGCCCAGGTGAGATTCAAAGTCCACTCTCTGGAGAGTTTCAGTTCATGAAGGAAGTGGTCATTTCTTCCACTCTCATAACCCCAAGGCCAGCTCTCCCATCTGCCATAGATGTTGAGGGTCAATGAAAGAGAGTAGGGTGTCTTACCCTCACAGACAAAAAGCAGGACCACCTCTTCTATGCTCACATTCTCAGGACCTGCTCTCCTGCAACCCCCACATCCAGGGCTAGCTCTGCTGTGCTGCCCAGAAAGATGCAAGGCCTACTCTCTCAAGTGCTGCAGCATGTGAGAGTTAACGACCCTGCTCTCACGAATCCATCGTGGCCAAGTCTGTCACCTACCACCCATTTCAAGGGCAAATGAGAGAGGAAGGGATCTTTTCCTTTCCAATTCCATCATGCAGTGAACAAGAGGCAGGACCTGCTCTTACTCCCAGAGGACCTGGTCACCTGCAACCTCTACATTAAAGAACAACTTTCCTGTGCTTCCCATAGGAGATGGATGTTCTATTGAGTCACCTTCTGGGTACTGATTAATCTAAGTGCTACACTCTTAAAAACATTGACTATTCTTTCCCAAGAAGCCTTCAAGAGTTAATAGTTTCGTAGTTTTGGGAGCTCATGAGCTCAAGTCATCTCTTTGCTAGACTGTTAACTGGTTTGCTCTTGTCTAGGCAAGCATTGCTAATATAAGTTCATGAAGACAATACTCCTGAAATGTCCAGAAGGCATATTTCAGTTTGGTCCTCCATGACCTCTGGCTTGTAATTTTTTTTCCTCCAGTTCCTTAGTGGTTCCTGAGCTTTAAGGAGAAGTATGATGTTTGAGCTTCTCAATAACACTTATTATTTACACCTTAACCAGCTGTGAGTTTCTGACTTAACAATTATCCATTGTGTGAATGTATGTGCACACCCACACCCACCCACACACACACATACACACACACACAATCTGATGGTATCTAAGAACTATATTAAGACAACGATTAATTTTATGATCATTTATGATAATATTTATTAGTAGATTCAGGCCTGGAACCTGTGAAGTCCTCAAACAGTTCAATAGCCAAATTTACATTACTATGCATGTGCTTTAATTAGTAATTTATTGGTTTGGCATTATATTTGTGCCACTTTTGCATCCATCGATATATCTATAGATATATCTTGTCATATCAGTAACTTATGTAGTTCACAGATTTCACATCTATGGAAGACTGTTGGTGACTTTTTCTTTTGGTAGCCTAAATCATACTTTACAGTATCCTGAGAGCTAGTGGCTTGAACTTCTAGTAATATGTTATTAAATAAGAAAGGTAAAACATGAATTTCCTTTTCTTATTACATACATATTTTAGAGAGAAAACTATCAGTTTTCTCCTATTCAGGGCAGTGTTAACTATTCGTTTAACACATATGCCTTGGATGTATTAATACATTCACCTTCTTATACCACTTGGTCAGCATTTTCATTATGGCATATTACTGTCAGTTTTCTTTTTCATTGGTGAGAATTAGGATATTTGGTATAATTTTACTTGGGACAGTGAGATGGCTAAGCATGTGAAGTGCTTGGCATGTATGCCTGAAGACCCATACTTGATTCTCAGAATAGATAATGGAAGGAGAGTACCTACTCACCAAGTTTTGTCTGATCTCCACGAATATTGACTATGGCACATGCACACCTACACACATATCTCACACACATACATAGCTTTTGACCTAACTGACTAGGATCAGAAGGAAGGAAAAGAAGACCTTCCCTATCAGTGGACTTGGGCATGGCATGTGTGCAGAGGGGAGAGGAAGGGAGAGATTGGGATGGGAGGAGGGAGGAAACCACAAGGTGAATAAAGTGAATAAAGTTTAATTAATAAAGAAAAAAAATTAAAAAAATATTATTATTTTTCTATGGTATACAGAAGACCTGCTACTGTACTAATTTCCACTAAAAAGTCTGTTCTTAACTGAGATGTTATTTTGTTATTTTTATTTCTTCCCCTTCTACTGTTTTTTTTTTCCATTCAATTTGTTGTCTTTAATCTTAAAGATTTTGGCTATATCTTTTAGAGTAGACTTTTTCAAGTTGTGTTATGTCTGGCTGATAACTTTTAACAATACTAAGTTAAAATAATTCCAGGTACTACATGGTTGCAGAAGAATCTGCATGACACAGTTCCGGCTGCTGGAGCACTGTCACACTCTGGATTAACAGTCCACAAATGGCATTGCTTTTTCCTCTATGTCTGCTTGCTTTATTTCTTACTGTGACTCCATCTTTTTCCTCTAATTCAACCTGGCCAATGAAACTGGTAAGATCTCTTAGGACTGGGGGAGAACAAAATGGCTCAGAAACAACCACTATGTAGGAAGAATTCCTCTTGCTGTAAAGGTAGTGAACCCTGAATTATCTGAACAAGAAATTGAATTCACAGAGGCCTTCTGTGCTAATTATTCCCTGAAAAAAAGCTCATGGATATCAAACGATATCAGGAATTGTTTGAGTTTCCATACTCAGCCCCCAGATTGCTGCAGTCAGAAAGGTATAATTACTGGACTCATATCACATGGACATGATTACTTGTGATAAGAAAAGGAAATTACAGGAGCTTTGTGTATTTTGTGAGGAAGTATATATTTAAAATTTATCTATACCTCTTATTGGGTTGTCCCTATACGAGAGCTTTCATCTTCTCTTGTTGTATCTTAATTTGTCCTGTTTCAAGTAGAAGGTGGCATTTGCCTCTGGGGAAATGGCATGGAGCTAGAGAGAAGTCAAGACATACCCAAACCCTGAAAATCTCAATCTTGAGACCAGCAGAAGTAAGGATTGCTCCTCTTCTGTGCCCGTATGCCCAGGCATACATAATCGAGACTCCTACATCCTTCAGTCTCAAGGCAGTCATATAAGCCTAGCACCTGGAATTCCTCTTCATGCAAAAGAAGCATTCACTGCATTTCAGCCTAGTAAATGATATGCACCCACCCTGAGGTTCATATAGTTCTTGTTCACCCCGAATAAAGTAAACATAAACTGTTTCACTGAATATCATCTAGGAGTTGCTGTGTCACTAGAGGAGCTCTGAGCTAAAAGGGTGTAACACTTGAAGGGCTGTTTTAGAGAAGGCTTTCTCCCTTTGGCCCCTCACTGCAGGACTGGGATCTTCAGACTGCCTGTCCAGCTAAGCTTCACTCCTTTGGGTCCAGACCTGCATGCTCCAGTGCTTGGATGCTCTGAAGGGAAGATCACCCAAGTTGTAGCACTAAAATTCTAGGACTTCTTGTGGAGTTCTTGTCCCCTCCAGGTCTTTCTATCCTTTCTCTCACTTTTCCACAAAGCTTTCCCTAAAATTTGGCTGTGAGTCTGAGCATTTGTTTCAATCCACAGCTAGTTGGAGTCTTTCAAAGAATAACTATGCTAGGCTTCAGTCTGCAAGTTTAGCAGAAGGTTGTTAATAGTGTCAGGGATTGGCTCTCTCCCATGAGGTAGGTCTCAGTTTGGGCCAGGTATTGGCTGTACAGTCCCTCAATCTCTGTTCTAAACTTTTTCTAACAAAGTTGTTGTGGGTGGGTTGGTCTTCCCCTCCCTCCACTAGAAGTACCGTCTGGCTGGAAGGTCCTGTCTGGCTAGAAAGTGGCCTCTTCAGTCTCCATAAGCCCTGCTAGTAGGAGTCTTAGCTAGTAGTCACCTACTAGCTAAGAGGATGCACTCAGTGCTGTTGCTACTTGATTTGCCTGGGTGAGTTAGTGGTGGGGGCACTCCTTTACTTAAGAGTAGGAGAGAGAGTATTGGGGGAAGAAAGAGGGAGAATCAGATGAGGAGGAGAGGAGGGAGGAGGCTATGATAGGAATATAAAGTAAATGATATATAGAATACAGCAGAATATATAATGTAAATATTGTGTATTATATATCATATTATCAGGTATATATATTATATATATAAGAGTAAAGATGATAACAAACAAACATACAAATAAATGAGTTAATTAATAAGTAACAACATAGGAAACTGGATGTTGCTTCTTGGTGGCTTGCTTTGTTCTGAAGAGGAAATGGATGAGAAGTGAATTTAGGAAAGAGGAGAAGTTTGGGGGAACTGAGAGGAGTGGAGTGAAAGGAAACTGTAGTTGGGGTGAGAGAAGATCTATTTTCAATTAAAAATAAAAGAATTCAACTTGAAGAAGTAATAGACTATATTAATAATAAAATAAAACAATTCCTTTAGTGTAAAATATATCTTTGACCTATGATTAAATAATACTTTTATTACTTCATAAAAGTAGGCAGTGAAACTGGTGCTTTAGTAGAAAGCACTTAGAATTTGTTGTCCAGTTAACAAATAGAACATATTGAAAAAGATATACTTCTAATTTTACATGAATATATGTAGAAATCAAAGTCTTTACACACAGAGATAAGCACTGGAGAAGCAAGAAAATGTTAGCATAATTGATCACTCCAAAGAGAAACACTATTTAGCTGTTCTCCAAAAATGCTGGGGAAAAATGTAGTTTATGGTCTGATAATACCTGTTGAGTCAGGATCTACCTATATCCCCTAGAATATTATGTTTGTTTATTCCAGAATTTTTACTGCCTAAAACCTTGAGCATTATTTCTAGGCCATAAAACTCTTTCTTATAAGAGATGTCATTTGTACCATAGAACAGTCTAAGTGACTTCTTTTTTTTTTTTTATTTTATTTTATTTTTCTTTTTAGTTACATTTTGTTAACTCTGTGTCCCAGCTGTATCCCGCTCCCTCATTCCCTCCCCAACCCCACACTCCCTCCCTGGTCTCCTCCCTGCCCCTTTCCAAGTCCCCTTATAGGGGAGGACCTCCTCCCCTTTCATCTGACCCTGTTTTATCAGGTATCTTCAGGGCTGGCTGCAAAGTCCTCCTCTGTGGCCTAACAGACTGCTCCTCCCCTGGGGTGGGGGTCAAACAGCCTGCCCTTGAGATCCTATTAGAAATAGTCCGTGTTCCCCTTACTTTGGAAAACTACTTGGTTACTGAGCTACCACAGGCCACATCCGAGCAGAAGTTCTAGGTTATATCCATAGATGGTCCTTGGTTGAGTGTCAGTCTCAGAAAAGACCCTGTGCCCAAATATATTTGGTCCTTGTGGAGCTCCTATCCTTTCCATATCATACTAACTTCCCTTCTTTCATATGATTCCCTGCACTCTGCCGAGGGTTTGGTTATGAGTCTTAGTGTCTGCTTTGAAACACTGCTAGGTAGAGTCTTTCAGATGCCTTTTGTGATAGACTCCTGTCATAAGTTCAATGCACATCCCATTTGTCTTTCTAAATGAGGATTAATCACCTTCGCCTGTGTCCACTTTCTTGATTATCTTCTTTAGGTGTGTAGATTTCATTATGTTTATCATGTCTTGTAGGTCTATATAAGCGAGTATATACCAAGTTTGTCTTTCTCCTTCTGGGATACTTCACTCAGAATGATCTTTTCTAGATCCCACCACTTGCCTGCAAATTTCATGATTTCTTCCTTTTTGATTGCTGAGTAGTATTCCATTGTGTAAAAATACCACAGTTTCTGTATCCATTCCTCCGTTGATGGACATCTGGGTTGTTTCCAAGTTCTGGCTATTACAAATAAAGCTGCTATGAACATGGTTGAACAAATGTCCTTGTTGTGTACTTGAGCAAATTTTGGGTATATACCTAGGAGTGGTATAGCTGGGTCTTGAGGTAGCACTACTCCTAGTTGTCTGAGAAAGTGCCAGATTGACTTCCAAAGTGGTTGAACCAGTTTACATTCCCACCAGCAATGGAGGAGGGTTCCCTTTTCTCCACAACCTCTCCAGCATGTGCTATCACTTGAGTTTTTCATCTTGGCCATTCTGATGGGTGTAAGGTGATATCTCAGGGTCGTTTTGATTTGCATTTCCCTAATGGCTAATGAGGTTGAGCATTTCTTTAAGTGTTTCTCTGCCATTCGACGTTCCTCTTTCGAGAATTCTCTGTTTAGCTCTGTTCCCCATTTTCTAAGTAGATTACTTGGTTTGTTGCTTTTCTGCTTCTTTAGTTCTTTATATATACTTGATATTAGCCCTCTGTCAGATAAAGGGTTGGTGAAGATTCTTTCCCAATCTGTAGGCTGTCTATTTGTTTTGATGACAGTGTCTTTTGCTTTACAGAAGCTTTTCAGTTTCATGAGGTCCCATTTATTGATTGTTGCTCTTAGAGCCTGTGCTGTTGGTGTTCTGTTCAGGAAGTTGTCTCCTGTGCCAATGAATTCTAGGCTGTTTCCCACTTTTTTTTCCAGCTGATTTAGAGTATCTGGTTTTATGTTGAGGTCCTTGATCCACTTGGACTTTAGTTTTGTGCAGGGTGATAGATATGGATCTATTTTCATTTTTCTGCATGTAGACATCCAGTTGGTCCAGCACCATTTGTTGAAGATGCTGTCTTTTTTCCATTGAATGGATTTGGCTTCTTTGTCAAATATTGAGAATTCATAGGTGTGTGGGTTTATTTCTGGGTCTTCTATGCGATTCCATTGATCCTCCTTTCTGTTTCTATGCCAATACCATGCAGTTTTTATTACTGTTGCCCTGTAGTACAGCTTGAGATCGGGAATGGAGATACCTCCAGATGATCTGTTGTTGTACAGGATCGTTTTGGAGATTCTGGGTTTTTTGTTTCTCCATATGAAGCTGAGAATCTTTTTTTCAAGGTCTGTAAAGAATTGAGTTGGTATTTTGATGGGAATTGCATTGAATCTGTAGATTGCTTTTGGCAGGATGGCCATTTTCACAATGTTAATCCTACCAATCCATGAGCACGGGAGATCTTTCCATCTTCTGAGATCTTCTTCAATTTCTTTCTTCAAAGACTTGAAGTTTTTCTCAAATAGGTCTTTCACTTGCTTGGTTAGAGTCACACCAAGGTACTTTATGTTGTTAGTGGCTATTGTGAAGGGTGTTGTTTCCCTAATTTCTTTCTCAGCCTTTTTGTCTTTGGTATACAAGAGGGCCTCTGATTTTTTTGAGTTGATTTTGTATCCTGCCACTTTGCTGAATGTGTTTATCAGCTGAAGAAGTTCTCTGGTTGAATCTTTGGGGTCGCTCATGTATACTATCGTATCATCTGCAAATAGTGACACTTTGACCTCTTCCTTTCCGATTTGTATCCCCTTGATCTCCTTTAGTTGTCTTATTGCTCTGGCTAGGACTTCAAGTACAATGTTAAAGAGATATGGAGAGAGTGGGCAGCCTTGTCTTGTCCCTGATTTCAGTGGGATTGATTTAAGTTTCTCTCCATTGAGTTTGATGTTGGCTATAGGCTTGCTGTATATTGCCTTTACTATGTTTAGGTATGTGCCTTGTATCCCTGATCTCTCCAAGACTTTAAACATAAATGGGTGCTGGACTTTGTCAAATGCTTTTTCAGCATCTAAGGAGATGATCATGTGGTTTTTCTCCTTCATTTTGTTTATGTGGTGGATTACATTGATGGATTTCCGTATGTTGAACCACCCTTGCATTCCTGGGATGAAGCCTACTTGGTCATGGTGGATGATATCTTTGATGTGTTCTTGGATTCGGTTTGCAAGTATTTTATTGAGTATTTTTGCATCAATGTTCATAAGAGAGATAGGTCTGAAGTTCTCTTTTTTTGTTGGATCTTTGTGTGGTTTAGGTATCAAAGTGACTGTGGCTTCATAGAATGAGTTTGGTAGTGTTCCTTCTGTTTCTATTTTATGGAATAGTTTGAGGAGAATTGGTGTTAGTACTTCTTTGAAGGTCTTGTAGAATTCTGCGCTGAAGCCATCTGGTCCAGGGCTTTTTTTGGAGGGGAGACTGTTAATGACTGCTTCTATTTCCTTGGGAGATATAGGATTATTCAGTCTTTCTACCTGATCTTGACTTAATTTTGGTAGATGGAATCTGTCAAGAAAGTTATCCATTTCATTTAGATTTTCAAATTTTGTGCCATATAGGCTTTTGTAGTATGACCTAATAATCGTTTGGATTTCCTCAGTGTCTGTAGTTATGTCCCCATTTTCCTTTCTGATTTTGCTGATTTGTATGGTTTCTCTCTGCTTTTTAGTTAGTTTGGCTAAGGGTTTGTCTATCTTGTTGATTTTCTCAAAGAACCAGCTTTTTGTTTCATTGATTCTTTGGATAATTTTATTTGTTTCTAATTGATTGATTTCTGCCCTTAGTTTGATTATTTCCAGCCGTCTGCTCCTCTTGGGTGTATCTGCTTCTTTTTTTTCTAGGTTTTTCAGTTGGGCCATTAAGTTGTTTGTATGTGATGTTACAGATTTCTTCTTGTAGGCACTTAGTGCTATAAATTTTCCTCTGAGCACTGCTTTCAATGTGTCCCATAAATTTGGGTATGTTGTGCCTTCATTTTCATTGAATTCTAGAAAGTCTTTAATTTCTTTCTTTATTTCTTCCTTGACCCAGCTGTCATTGAGTAGTAAGTTGTTCAGTTTCCATGTGCGTGTCGGCTTTTTGTTGTTTCTGTTGTTGTTGATGTCCAGCTTTAGTCCATGGTGGTCAGATAGTATACAAGGGATTATTTCAATCCTTTTGTATCTGTTGAGGCTTGCTTTGTGACCCACTATATGGTCTATTTTGGAGAAGGTTCCATGCGGTGCTGAAAAGAAGGTGTACTCTTTTGAGTTTGGGTGAAAAGATCTGTAGACATCTATTAGGTCCATTTGATTTAGGGATTCTGTGAGTGCTTTCATTTCCCTATTTGGTGTCTGTCTGGTTGATCTGTCCCTTGATGAGAGTGGGGTGTTGAAGTCTCCCACTATTAAGGTATTAGGATCAATGTATGATTTAAGCTTTAATATTGTTTCATTTACGAATGTAGGTGCTCTTGTATTTGGGGCATAGATATTCAAAATTGTGATGTCCTCTTGTTGGATTTTTCCTTTGATGAGAATATAGTGGCCCTCCTTATCTTTTTTGATTAACTTTGGTTGAAAGTCTATTTTATTAGATATTAGGATGGCTACTCCAGCTTGTTTTCTGGAACCATTTGCTTGAAAAACATTTTTCCAGCCCTTTACTCTGAGGTAGTGTTTATCTTTGTTGCATAGGTGTGTTTCTTGGATGCAACAGAATGTTGGGTCCTGTTTCCGTAACCATTCTGTTAGCCTGTGTCTTTTTATTGGTGAGTTGAGTCCATTAATATTGATAGATAATATTGACCAATGCATGTTAGTTCCTTGTGTAATGGAGTCGATGATCTTACCTTGTTTCATTGCTTGTTTTCTTTTCATTTTTGTTGGGACATTATCTGTATGCCCTGTTTTCTTGGGTGAATTCGTTTTCGTTGGATTGGAGTTTTCCTTCTAGTATCTTCTGTAGGGTTGGTTTGCTGTATAGATATTGTGTAAATTTAGTTTTGTCATGGAATATTTTGTTTTCTCCATCTATGTTGATTGAAAGCTTTGCAGGGTATAGTAGTCTGGGTTGACATTTGTGATCTCTTAGAGTCTCCATGATGCTTGCCCAGGCCCTTCTGGCTTTCATAGTTTCTGATGAGAAGTCTGGTGTGATTCTGATAGGTCTACCTTCATATGTTACTTGGCCTTTTTCCCTTGCTGCTTTTAATATCTTTTCTTTGTTCTGTAGATTTAGTGTTTTGACTATGATGTGACGTGATGTGTTTCTTTTCTGGTCTAGTCTATTTGGTGTTCTGTAGGCCTCTTGTAAAGTGACTTCTATGTAATCTTAGATTCAAGCAAAATTCTGACTCCCACAGACTTTTACCTCAGTTGTTCTTTCTAGAGTCTTTTTTGAGCACTATTTCTAAGTCTACAAGAATCCATCTTTAAGAGTTTCTGTGTAAACAGGTCTTTATCATTGTTGTACTCACAGGACTGAGTTAATTGATATTAGAAAACATTTTTTGTTTGTTTTCTCAAAATTATGTTGTTCTTAAATATGACAAAAATCAATTATCTGGTGGTCAGATTCTTAAAGTCTTGGCCTAGCAACAGTTGCCTAAATCTTTCTTTCCACTCCCAGTTCACTTCCCTTGTGGCTGTAAGGCTTGCAGGGACCTGTCACACACCAAGAAAGATAAATTATGATGATGTGGAGTCCAGTGCATGTTCTTACTAAGATTTTGTCCTTAAAGGTTCTAAACTTTGTGATATTAGTGTATTATTAACATTAATAAAAAGCCATATCATCATAGATTTTTAAAAGGTTTAAAATTGAGCATCTTATAATTTAAAGTATTACTGAAAATTCATAACACTGAATTTATCTTTCTATGCATCATGTTTTCAAGTTTTGGATGTTAATTCTCACATGTAAAATTGTGTAGTTAATGTGTGATGAATTCAGACTTGGGATGTCCAAGTCCATGAGATTTCTCTCTATTTCTTCTCTTTGGTGATGCTCTTGGGCCCTGGGCATGCTAATCAAGTGTTCTACCACTTAGACACAACCCTCAAAGGTCAAGTAAGTCTAAGATTATTAATTTACATTTGCTTCAGTGAGGATTATAGAAGGCAAAGAAAACTGAGATGTGTCTTGTGGGGGTCTGAACATGACTACACTTTGTACATTTAAAATCTATATTATCAGTGTGACTTCAATATAATTTGCTTACAAAAACAGTGAGAAATTTTAGATTTTGTTTTAAAAATTATGAACAAGTTTATTGCCATATATGATCTGTAAGGCTAAATATTCACACATGCATACATTTATACATACTATATATTTTTTAAAAAAATGCTGTAATAAAATTCTCAATATTTTAGTAAAAGAACATAACAAATTTTTAACATAACAATTTTTTAAGGGTTTCAACCATTAATTTCTAGAAGACACAGAATAATATGAATATTACATTGTAATAAGCTGTTTTCTTATATTTATCAAATGCCTCCTATACAATATGTGAAGAACATTTATAATGATATGTAATTAACTATCGGCAACAATTGTTGCTGCAATGTAAACACGCAATTACAGTTGTAATATTATTAGAATTAGAAATTCCAATTAGGCATTTCTGTGTTTCTTTTTCAACAGACTTGAAACTAAGATTTTCCCAGGAATACATTTTCCTGAAAAATAAAACAGTCATATATTGGATAAATATAAAATAAATTGAAATGCTAATGAAAACTAGCTTTGTTATTACACATAAACGCTCTCCAACCAATTCTGCCTTAAACATATTATTTTCTCTTTTTTTTTTCACAAATCCTTTAACATTTACTCTCATAAACATATTATATACAGACTGTGTCATGACCCTACAAAAGAATTAGATATATTATCATATTAGATAAGTATTAGATTTCTATGCTGAAGGATGAGGAACTCCAGTCTTAACAAATACGTGACAAACCCATAAAATGAGTATATACCTTTTATTTTGATGCTTTTATTTTTATTTTCTTTTTATTTTTATTAATTACAGTTTATTCAGTTTGTATCCCACTTGTAGCTCCCTACCTTCTCCCCTACCAATCCCAACCTTCCTCCCTCTTTTCCACCTTTGCTCCTCCCCCAGGCCACCAATGGGGGAGTTAAGATAAAAAACTCAAGTGACAACACATGCTGGAGAGGATGTGGAAAAAGGTGAACCCTCCTCCACTGCTGGTGGGAATATAAACTGGTACAACCACTTTGGAAATCAATCTGATGCTTTCTCAGACAATTAGGAATAGTGCTACCCAAAGATCCAGCTATACCACTCCTAGGCATATATCCAAAATAAGCTCAAGTTTACAACAAGGACATTTGCTCAACCATGTTTGTAGCAGCTTTATTTGAAGATTTTTTTTTAAGCTGGCTTGCTGTCATTACTTATGCTGAGCTCAACAAAGAAAAATAATATCGAATAATATTTCCATATTATTTTCTTTTTCCCATGGGTCAGTCACTTATAATTATTGACAGGTGCATCATCAATCATTTATTTTCAAGAAAGCTACTTTGTTTCTCTTAACATCAATTAGTACCTCAAAGGTCATCAAGATAAGGAATAAAGATTTCACATGTGAGAACAATATCCTAAAAAGTTGTCATGACTGACAAGGAGTATATTCTACCTCATCCTATGGAGGAAATTGCAGTTGATTTACTAAGCTATACAATGAATTCATTACAATTTAATAAACACATCATACACTCTTCATATTAACCTCTTCATTTCTTTTGTAACTACACACCTTTAGGTTTGTGTAGCTGTCATGATCAGCATAAAAAGCAACAGTAGTAAAACTGTACCTGTGACATCACAGAGCCATATAGACTCAATGGTTGTTTTAATGTAACATAAGTTTGTTTTTATTTCGGTTTTTTGAGACAGGATTTCTCTTTCTAGTTTTAGCTGTCCTGGACTTGCTTTGTAGACCAGGCTGGCCTTGAACTCAGAGAAATACACCTCTCTCTGCCTACCCCAAGTGCTGGAATTACAGGCATATGCCACTGGATTTTCAAATCAAAGATAAAATTGTAACAACTGTAATTTCAGCCTTCCTTGCCTAAGAAATATCTGATAATTTCTTTTCTGAAGTCTTAGTCACAATGTTAAGTTTCTGTAGGTTAATTTATCAATCAATAAAAATATAAAATCACAAATCATCTGACAATTTTATTGCACAGTTCAGAGAACATCATGTTTTGCTGTAAGCAGAACTTCTGACTTTTAATGTACATATTCTTTGACTCAGGATTTTGCTTTCTAATAAGATCCCAGATGACTAAAACATTGTTGGTCCATGGATCATAGTTTGAGTAGCAAGACCTTAAGCAATGTTTACAAGCCACTGGTGCATCAGTTTAGTAAGTGACTGTGAAGACAAGTGTACATGCTGTGGCTGCATTATCTTACAAGGGTAGAAATGAGAATTTGCAAAAGGATTGATATGCTATTGTTAAATTGAGAAATTGATAAAATATGAATTCTAGACTAAATGAAGTCTTATTAGAATTTAATCAAATAAAATACCAAAGGAAATGAAATTAATTGAATGATCATCCATTGTAGTTTAATGTCTCTGTCTTTTTAGGTTTATATTTTTAGAGATATTTCAAGGCAAAACATAAAATAAAAAAATAATTAGGCATCATTGTGAATGATAAGTGTCTAAATTGAAGAGAAGCACACTTTAACAATGCTTAATAAGTTTTATCTCCTCTATTGTTTCTATGATCACATCAAAGTACCTTAGTTAAACTTGACTTAGTCATTTTATTTTTTTAGTTATGTGTTATATTTCTTTTTATTTTCAATACTCAAACAACTAGCAATAGCACTTCCTCAAGATCCACTTCTAGGTATATACCAAAAAGAGTCTCAAGTACACAATAAGGACATTTGCTCAACCATGTTTGTAGCAGCCTTATTTGTAATAGCCAGAAGCTGAAAACAGCCCAGATGCCCCCTCAGTGGAGGAATGGATGCACAAATTGTGGTATATCTACACAATGGAATATTACTCAGCAATAAAAAACAAGGAAATTATGAAATTTGCAGGTAAATGGTGGGATCTGGAAAAGATCTTCCTGAGTGAGCTATCCCAGAAGCAGAAAGATGCACACGGTATATACTCACTCATATATAATATAGGATAAACCTACTAAAATCTGTACACCTAAAGAAACTAATCAAGAGGGAGGACTCTTGCTTAAAATGCTCAATTCCTATCCAGAAGGGCAAAGAGGCTGGACATCAAAAGAAGGAGAAAAGAGGGAACAAGTCAGGAGCCTGACACAGAAGACCTCTGAAAGGCTTTGTCCTGCAGATTATCAATGCAGATGCTGAGACTTATGGGCAACCTTTGGGCAGAGTGCAGGGAATCTTAGGAAAGAAGTTGGAAACAGTAAGATCTGAAGAGGATAGGAACTCCACAAGGAGAGCAACAGAACCAAAAAATCTGAGCACAGGGGTCTTTCCTGAGACTAATACTCCAACCAAGGACCATGCATGGAGATAACCTAAGGCCCCTGCACAGATGTAGCCCATGGAAGTTCAGTATCCAAGTGCGTTCCATTGTAATATGAACAGGGACTGTCTCTGACATGAACTGATTGGCCTGCTCTTTAATTACCTCCCCCTGAGGGGGAAGCATCATTACCAGGGCATAGAAGAAGACAATGCAGCCACTCCTGATGAGACCTAATTGACTAGGTTCAAAAGGAAGGAAAAGAAGACCTCCCTTATCAGTGGACTTGGTGAGGGGCATGCATGCAGAGGGTGGAGAAAGGGAGGGATTGGGATGGGAGGAGGGAGGGAATCACAGGGGTATACAAAGTGAATAAAATGTTATTAATAAAGAATAAAAAAATAAAAGAAATGGACTATAAAAAAGAATGTTTGTAAATCTAAAATCACATCAATATCTTGAGATTTAAAATGGTCCATTTATACTCTTGGGTAGCAGAACCTGGAACATTATAGTCAAAGGGACAAATTCACTCAGGAGTGTGCTTGTACAAATTAAGTTCACAAAAATCAGCCACAGTCAATTTTGTACACATTGTCATAGTTACCTTTTCACTATTTTGATAATTTATGAGCCTAGGCATTTCTTCTATAGGCTCATAGAAAACACTTTCAAATAATAAAAATTGTACTCTGTCTACATGATTCTGAAATATATCTTCAAGAATAAACACAGTTACAACATTGTGTGTGAACATGCGTGTGTTCTAATAGTTAAATGTTATAGTATTCTAATCACTTATGTGAATTTGTTCTCCTCAAGGAAGGTCATTTGGTATCAATTTTGTGTGCTTGCTTCTTTGCAGACTATGTGTGTGTGTGTTGAATTTAGTGCAAAGAAATTTATCTTTTCCATCTTTTGTCACTTTAAGCAAGGGATGCAAATTTTAAAAACAAAGGAATGCTCCAACAGGATTGCTGTGGGGTCACTTCAAAGAGAATATCTTTTGCAATGATATTTGCATCCTATCAGTATTTTTCTTGACAAAATAAGGCTGGAACATAAAATATAACTTGACACTTTATAATGAAATAATACAAATTCCATGACTCTAAAGGTTGTTTTCTGCCAGTTTTCTTCATAATTCGTGCAAAGCAAGAATGTCCACAGTACAATGCAGAGCAATATCATATGTAAACTAAGCCTTAAACAAACAGGAACTCCTTTAGTATAAAGCATTAACCCTAGGACTCTACATTCATCTTCAGAAACAATTTAGAATCAGCTTGTAATGAACACTATTCAAGAGTTCAATGCCCTTGTATATAAAATGCAGCTTCAACCTAGACATTTATGACTATACAGTATAAAACTTTTTTTTGTTTTGTTTGTTTTTTTGTGTTTTTTTTAATTTTTATTAATTACACTTTATTCATTTTGTATCACCCCATAAGCCCCTCCCTCCTCCCCTCCCAATCCCACCCTCCCTCCCCTTTCTGCATGCATGCCACTCCCCAAGTCCACTGATAGGGGAGGTTGTCCTCTTCTTTCTGATCTTAGCCTGTCAGTTCTCATCAAAAGTGGCTGCATTGTCCTCTACTGTGGCCTGGTAAGGCTGCTCCCCCCTCAGGGGGAAGTGATCAATGAGAAGGCCAATCAGACTATGTCAGAGGCAGTCCCTCTTTCCATAACTATGTAACCCACTTGGACACTGAACTGCCATGGGCTACACCTGTGCAGGGGTTCCAGGTCATCTCCATGAATAGTCCTTGGTTGGAGTATGAGTCTCTGGGAAGTTCCCTGTGTTCAAATTATCTTGTTCTGTTGCTCTCCTTGTGGAGTTCCCGTCCCCTCCAGCTCTTACTATTTCCCACTTCTTACATAGAATTCCATTCACTCTGCCCATCAGTTGGCCATCAGGCTCAGCATCTGCTTTGACAGTCTAGACTGCAGAAGCTTTCAGAGGCCCTCTGTGGCAGGTTTCAAGGTTGTTTCCTGTTTTCTTCTGGCTTTCAGAGGCCCTCTGTAGCAGGTTCAGAGGTTGTTTCCTATTTTCTTTTTCTTCTGCTGTCCATCCTCTTTGCCTTTCAGGATGGGGAGTGAACATTTTAGTTAGGGTCCTCTCTTTTGCTTAGTTTGTTTAGATGAACAGATTTTAGTAGGTTTATTCTATATTGTATGTTTATATGAGTGAGTATATACCATGCGTATCTTTTTGCTCCTGGGACAACTCACTCAGGATGATCCTTTCCAGGTCCCACCATTTGCCTGCAAATTTCATGATTTCCTCCTTTTTGATTGCTGAGTAGTATTCCATTGTGTAAAAATACCACAATTTCTGTACCCATTCCTCCGTTGATGGACATCTGGGTTGTTTCCAGCTTCTGGCTATTACAAATAAAGCTGCTACAAACATGGTTGAGCAAATGTCCTTTTTGTGTACTTGAGCCTCTTTTGGGTATATGCCTAGGAGTGGTATGGCTGGATCTTGAGGAAGTGCTATTCCTAGTTGTCTGAGAAAGCGCCAGATTGATTTCCAGAGTGGTTGTACCAGTTTACATTCCCACCAGCAGTGGAGAAGGGTTCCCCTTTCTCCACAACCTCTCCAGCATGTGTTGTCCCTTGAGGTTTTCATCTTGGCAATTCTCATGGGTGTAAGGTGAAATCTCAGGGTTCTTTTGATTTGCATTTCCCTAATGGTTAATGAGGTTGAGCATTTCTGTAAGTGCTTCTCTGCCATTCGATATTCCTCTACAGAGAATTCTCTCTTTAGCTCTGTTCCCCATTTTTTAAGTGGATTACTTGGTTTATTGCTTTTGAGCTTGTTTAGTTCTTTATATATACCTGATATTAGTCCTCTGTCAGATAGAGGGTTGGTGAAGATTCTTTCCCAATCTGTAGACAGTCACTTTGTTTTGATGATGGTGTCCTTTGCTTTACAGAAGCTTTTCAGTTTCATGAGGTCCCATTTATTGATTTTTGCTCTTAGAGCCTGTGCTGTTGGTGCTCTGTGCAGGAAGTTGTCTCCTGTACCAATGAGTTCTAGGGTATTCCCCACTTTTTTAAGTGTTAATATCATATCAACTCTAGTTTCAACTTACAACATCAAAAACTTTGTATACATTTCTTCTGAGCTACAGGGTAGTTTAATTTATATACAGTGTCAAAAGATTGATAGGTAATAACCACTCTTCAAATGTATGTGTGCTGGGTAGATTTTTGTCAACTTGACACAAGCTAATGTAATTTAGAAAGTAGAATGCTCAAGTGATGTTTGTCCTCATCAGATTTGCTTGTGGCCAAGCCTGTGGGCATTTTTTAATTAATTGTTGATGTGGGTGAGCTCACCCTACTATCAGTGTTGCCATTGGTTGTCTAAGATAGCAGGGTAAACAAACTATAAGGAAGAAGCCAATAAAGAACATTCCTCCATGACTTGTCCTTCAGAGACTGCTTTCATGGTCCTGTCTTGCTTGAGTTTCTGTGGAGACTTCTTTCAGAAATGGAGTGAGATCTTACTGAAATAAACTCTTCCTACATTCTCTAAGTTGTTCTTGTCATTTAAAAAATTATAGAAATAGAAGACTAAGACATCGCTTTCTCTTGTTTCTATCAGATTTTTAGTACTCATGTCTTCTAGTGGAGCAAATGAACAAGTTCTTTAGGTTCTTGTTTTCTTATAATAGATATAAATAAAAATATAAATATAAATAGATAAGAAATCAACACTCAAACCTGTATGGTTGCATCAACTAGAATAATAACTTAGCATTAATTTGAGAGTTTTACAGACACAATGTGTCCTTTGGAATATTTTGGGAGTAACTTTTTTGTTTCTTCAACTCAACATTTAAACCATTATATGATACAGAAAAATCTAGAATTCCAATTTTCATGAAAAAATTTGCTAACTCCAGATGTGCATAACCACCTAATAATACTTTTCAGACACTGAATAGATATTTGTCTTTTTTTTTCAGAAGAGACATAAACTGTTCAGATGAGCATGAGCCTCACTGTAGTTCACTGTAGCCTTACTGTAATTTCAGAGAGGCATCATTTGCTATTTGTTGCTAATACCAGAGAGACATTATTTACAGCATGATTTTCATTACAATAGGAAAGGACAAATCCAGAAGCCGGAGGTTTCAAGGAATTGGGATAGACACATGTCTCTGTGGCCTATCTCATCCCCTCACATTGCACGGAAGTGTAATTAGTTACTTGGATTCGAGAGCTCATTCAAAGGAAAATACATTATTTGTTCCATCCTTTCTCTTAGGCATTACTAGTACCTTTTTTTCCTTTCAGAGATTAGTTTAGTTTTTTTTTTCTTTTTTTTTTTTTTCTGATTACAAGGTGAAAGTGTCTATGATCTCCAAACACTTCAGACAATGAAAGGCTAGCATCTTGAAGAGTCTGAATGTACACTTTTATTTGTTAAATATTTGAAATAGACATTAAAGATTATTTCTTCTCTTTTTCTTTCATGCCATTTGTTCTTAAACATTAACTATTACTCATCCTTTAGATGATACATGAATTAACGTTAAAAAGAAGGAAAAAGAAATTTTATTTGGAGTTATACAGGTATTTCTTGAGATGAGGTCATGAGGTCATGATGGTATTGTGTTTTGTGTCACATAACTTCTCGCATGACTTCTCTGTTTCCTATGAGATTTGAAAATCAAAGTTATTATACAAAGTTCAAATATCTGAATATATGTTCATACTCAAGCTATAATTAATATCAGTAATAAATATGATAAAATCATAAGTTTAATCCTGAAATGTAAAGCATACATGTGCCTGTTGTTTTCATTTTATTTCTTTTTCGGATGACTTAAATAAGCTGGTGTATTTTCTGGTGACTTAGATGTCCTCGTACATCTTCCAAACTCAATTAAGCTTTTTACTTTACATAAGCACTGCACATGCATTATTACATTATCTTCATAATTATTGTTATCCCTTAAACATCATGAAAAGTACATTTAAAAGAACAAATTAAAAGAACTATATTTTTAATTCATCAGAAAATTTGTAGTATCTTTAATGATATCAAATTTGGTTGATATTGAAACTGCTTAATAGTTAAAATGAGAAGGGTATCTTACTGCTGGAAACTTTCAAGAAGAAATTAAACTTAGAAACCTTGTATATGAGATAATTGTAGAAAAACACAGGCTTAGAAACTTTCACAGAGCAATAACCCTTTGTGAAGTGTCACTTGCAATAATCTTTCTTAATTGCAATCTTTGTTGCCTGGCTATTTCAAATAATATGGACCGAATGGCTTTAATGACATTATAGAAGCTTTTCAGGAATGAGTTTGTAACTCAGGTGTCAACTCCAAAGAATGAAGAGAAACAAAGAAACAAACAAACAAACCCTATCTATTGATATCATTTACAATGCACTTGCCTTGTTTCTTTATGGTCACCTGGTAGTGACAGCAATTGAATTTTGAAATTCAATTACACTTCACGGTCTGTACAGCTTGGGTTGCTGCATTAGAAATCTTTTGAAAGCTTATAACCTGGCTTCAATTGAAGAGCAGAAAGAAAAACAAATTCAAGTTTCCAGTTCAAGTTTTAAAGCACAGAAATAAACCGTGTGCTCTCTGGGACCGTTATCTCCATGTGAAGGATTTACCTTGTCCTGCAGTTATAGAAATAGCATCTGAAGTTGTTCCAAACATCCTTATCCAAAGCAAAGCAAAACAATTGTTTAACATAAATCTGGGTGGGAAAAGACATTATTTGAATTATCCGTTCATTTCTAGGTCATTCAAGGACTTGTGATTTTGGCTGCAGAATCTGTGCTATGATCTTTAGCAAGTTTTTGAACACTTGTAATCTGCTCACGAGAATCTTTTCTGAGACCCAGCATTAAGAAGATCCCATACAGGTAAATCCCTGAAAGGTGGTGTCACTCTTATTGGACTCACTTCGAAATACTTAAGTGTTGTAGCAGATAGGAGTCTACCTTCCTGAGAGCATGCATTTAGGCTTACGTTTTTGATCTGAGTTTAGATCCTTCAAGTACTCAGCATGTTGGAAATCCCCTGTAAGACATTATCAGCAGGAGTCAGAGTGAAGCAAAGGGATTGAATCTGACACAGCTCCATAAGTAAGTTGTTCAATTGACTGCAGAGGTAGGAAGCTTTCCCAGGGTGATTAATTTGAATGGCTTAAGCTAATGGATATGTGCTTTTAAATGATTCTTGTCTTTTTTTTTTCTTTTTTTCTGTTTTTTTTTTTTGAAGAACACTCAAAAGAAAATTTTAGAAAAAGTATTACTTTATAAGACTCAACAATTTTGAAGCTCTATGTTTTAGAATAACTTTTACCTAAAAGCTGAGGTATTCAAAAATTAAGTATATAATAATTAAAGTTGGATCATGAAGACTCTATAGTTTTTGTTTTCTAGGTTGGAGCTTTAAAATTTATTTGTGATATGAAGATTTAGAGTCAGTTGGAACAAAATGAAAACATCAAGAATGAATACAAATATAAACTCTAGAGGAGCCATTACCCCTGCTTAGCTTAGAAATTAATTTTTCCCTGCACTCTGTCCAAAATTGGGTTATGAGTCTCAGCAAACTTTTGGCAGAGTTCAGGGAATCTTATGAAAGAAAAGGGAGATAGTAAAACCTGGAGGGTACAGGACCTCCACAAGGAGAGCAACAGAACCAAAAATCTGGGCACAGGGTTTTTTTTTCTGAGACTAATACTCCAAGCAAGGACCATTAATGGATATAACCATGCTCAGATGTAGCCCATGACAGCTCATTCTCCAACTGGGTTTCGTAATAAGGGGAACAGGGACAGTCTCTGCCATGAACTCAGTGGCTGGCTCTTTGATCAGCACCCCCAGAGAGGGGAACAGGCTTGTCATGCCATAGAGGAAAACAATGTAATCAATCCTAATGAGACCTGATAGGCTAGAGTCAGATGGAAGAGGAGGAAGAGCTCCCCCATCAGTGGGCTTGTAAAGGGGCATGGGAGGACATAAGGGAGAGAGGGTAGACCTGGGAGGGAATGAAGGAGGGGGCTAAAGCAGGGATAAAGTGTAATTATAAAAAAAATTAAAATTAAAAAAGAAATTAAGTCTTTAACAAGTGATTTGGTAGAAGATTTTTTTTTCATACAGAAACTAAACAATATTAGTTATGAAACAAAACTAAAGAACAACATAGATCTAGATTTTTATTTTTTTAACAATTACAGTCTATTCACTTTTTATCCCCCTCGTAGCTCCCTCCCTCCTCCCTTCCCAGTCCCACACTACCTCCTCCTTCTCCACACATGCCCTTACCCCAGTCCACTGAGAACTGAGGCCTTCCTCTCCTTCCTTCTGATACTAGTCTATCAGGTCTCATCAGGAGTGACTGTTGTCTTCCTCTGTGGCCTGGTAAGGCTGCTCCACTCTCAGGGAGAGGTGATCAAAGAGCAGGCCAATCAGTTCACATCAGAGAGAGTTCCTTTTATCATTACTATGGGACCGACTTGGAAACGTAAATGTCATGCATTACAACTGTGCAGGGGTTCTAAGATAGCTCCATAAATGGTCTTTTCTTGGAGTATCAGTCTCAGAAAAGACCTATGTTCCCAATTTTTTTTTTTTTGGTTTTGTTGCTCTCCTTGTGGAGCTCCTTTCCTCTCCAGATCTTACTCTTTCCCACTTCTTTCATAAGATTCCATGAACTCTGCCCAAAGTTTGGATATAAGACTCAGCATCTGCTTTGATACCCTGCAGGGTAGAGCGTTTCAGGGGCCCTCTATGGTAGGCTCCTGTCCTGTTCCCTGTTGTCTCCCTCTTCTGATGTCTGTCATCTTTGCCTTTCTGAATGGGGATTGAACATCTTAGCCAGAGTCCTCCTTCTTGATTAGTTTCCTTAGGTGTACAGATTTAGTATGTTTATCCTATATTACATATCTAATATCCACTTATGAGTGAGTATAAATTCTGAGTGTCTTTCTGCTTCTGGAATACTTCACTCAGGATGATCTTTTCCAGTTCCCACCGTTTGAATGCAAATTTCATGATTTCCTTGTTTTTTATTGCTAAGTAGTATTCCATTGTGTAGATGTACTACAGTTACTGTATTCATTCCTCAACTGAGGGGCATCTGGGTTGTTTCTAGATTCTGGCAATTACGAATAAAGCTGCTACAAACATCGTTGAACAAATGTCCTTGTTGTGCACTTGAGCATCTTTTGGATATATGCCCAGGACTGGTATAGGTGGATCTTGAAGAAGCGCTATTCCTAATTGTCTGAGAAAGCGACAGATTGATTTCCAAAATGGCTGTAAAACTTTACATTCCCATCAGCAAAGGAGGAGGGTTCCCCTTTCTCCACAACCTCTCCAGCATGTGTTGTCACTCGAATTTTTTATCTTAGCCATTCTGATGGGTATAAGGTGAAATCTCAGGGTTGTTATTGTATCTTTCTGATGGCTACAGACATTGAGCATTTTTTAAGTGTTTCTCTATCATTTGATGTTCCTCTATTGAGAATTCTTTGTTTAGCTCTGTACCCCATTTTAGAATTGGATGAATTATTTGTTGCTTTTTAAATTCTTATTTCTTTATATATTCTGGATATTAGCTCTCTGTCAGAGATAGGGTTGGTGAAGATCCTTCCCAGTCTGTACGCTGTTGTTTTGTTCTGAAGACAGTGTCTTTTGCTTTACAGAAGATTTTCAGTTTCATGAGGTCACATTTATTGATTTTTGATATTAGAGCCTGTGTTGTTGGTGTTCTGTTCAGGAAGTTGTCCCCTGTGCCAATGAGTTCTAGGCTCTTCACCACTTTTTATTCTAACCGATTTAGTGTGTCTGGTGGAATGTTGAGATCTTTGATCCACTTGGACTTTAGTATTGTTTAGGGTGATAAATATGGATCTCCTTGCATTTTTCTGCATGTAGACATCCAGTTAGACCAACACCATTTGTTGAAGATGCTGTCTTTTTTTCTGTTGAATGGTTTTGGCTTCTTTGTTAAAAATCAGGTGTCCATGTGTGGGGGTTTATTTCAGAGTCTTTTATTCGATTCCATTGATCAATGAGTCGGTTTCTATACCAGTACAGTATTGTTGCTCTATAGTACAGCTTGAGATCGGGGATGGACATACCTCTAGAAGATCTTTTATTTGAGAGAATTGTTTTAGCAATTCTGGGTTTCTTGTTATTCCATATGAAGATGAGAATTTTTCTTTGCAGGTCTGTAAAGAATTGTGTTGGTAATTTGATGGGAATTGCATTGAATCTGTAGATTGCTTTTGGTAAGATGGCCACATTTACCATGTTAATCCTGCCAGGCCATGAGCATGGGAGATCTTTCCATCTTCTGATATCTTCTAATTCTTTCTTCAGAGTCTTGAAATTTTTTTCATACAAGTTTTTGACTTGCTTGCTTAGGGTCACACCAAGGTACTTTATGTTATTAGTGGCTATTGTGAAGGGTGTTGTTTCCTTAATTTCTTTCTCAGCACTTTTGTCTTGGGTATACAGGAGGACTACTGATTTTTTTTGAGTTAATTTTGTACACAGCCACTTTGCTGAAGATGTTTTATCAGGTGTAGGAGTTTCCTGGTATAACTTTTGGTGTCACTCAGGTATACTAAAACATCATCTGCAAATAGTGTCACTTGGAATTCTTCCTTTTAAATTTGTATCTCCTTAATCTCCTTTAATTGTCATATTCCTCTGGCTAGGACTTCAAGAAATAAGTTGAAAAGATATGGATAGAGTATGCAGTCTTGCTTTGTCCCTGATTTCAGTGAGATTGTTTTAAGTTTCTCTCTGTTTAGTATGATGTTGGCTACAGGCTTGTTGTAGATTGCCTTTATGTTTAGGTATGTGCCTTGTATCCTTGATTTCTCCAAGACCTTAAACAGGAATGGATGTTGGTAATCTGATTGGCCTGCTAATTGATCACCATCCCCTGAAGGGGGAGCAGCCTTACCAGGCCACAGAAAATGACAATGCAACCACTTCTGATGAGATCTGATGATAGACTAAGATCAGAAGGAAGGAGAGAAGGACCTCCCCTATCAATAGACTTAGGAAGGAGCATGTGTGAAGAAGGGTGGGATCAGGAGGGAAGGAGAAGGGGTTTATGGGGAGATACAAAGTGAATAAAGTGTAATTAATAAAAAAAATGGATGTTGGATTTTTCAGCATCTAAGGAGATTATCGTGTGTGTGTGTGTGTGTGTGTGTGTGTGTGTGTGTGTGTGTTTCTCTCTCTCTCAGTTTGTTTATATGGTGGATCACATTGATAGATCTCCATATACTGAAACACCCCTGCATATCTGGGATGAAAACTACTTGGTCATAGTGGATGATATCTTTGAAGTGTTCTTGTATTCGGTTTGCAAGCATTTTGTTGAGTATTTTTGCATCAATGTTCATAAAGGAGACTGGCCTGAAATTCTCTTTCTTTGTTGGGTCTTTGTGAGTTTTAGGTACCAAGGTGACTGTGGCTTCATAGAATGAGTTTGGTAGTGTTCCTTCTGTTTCTATTTTGTGGAATAGTTTGAAGGGAATTGGAGTTAGCTCTTTTTTGAAGGTCTGGTAAAAGTCTGCACTGAAACCATCTGGTCCTGGGCTTTTTTTGGATGGGAGAATTTAATGACCATTTCTATTTCCTTAGGGGATATAGAACTACTTAATTGATTTACCAGGTCTTGACTGAGATTTGGTAAGTGGAATCAATAAAGAAAATAGTCCATTTTATTTAGATTTTGAAATTATGTGGCATATAGGCTTTTGAAGTAAGACCTAATGATTGTTTGGATTTCCTCAGATCTCTCGTTATGTCCCCCTTTTCATTTCTGATTTTGTTGATTTGGACAGTGTCCCTCTGCCTTTTAGTTAGTTTGTCTAAGGGTTTGTTTATCTTGTTAATATATGGATACAACCTTGAACCTATGCTCAGATGTAGCCCATGGTATCTCGGTATCCAAGTGGATACCCTAATGAGGGGAACAGGGATTATTTCTGACATGAACTCAATGGCAGGCTCTTTGATCTCTCCCCCAGTAAGGGAAGAGCAGCCCTGCTAGGCCATAGAAGAGGACTTTGCAGCCTGTCCTGAAGATACCTGATAAACCAGGGTCAGATGAAAGGGGATAAGGTCCTTCCCTATTAGTGTACTTGGAAAGGGGCAAGGAGGAGATGAGGGAGGGAGGGTGGGATTGGGAGGGAATGAAGGAGAGGGATACAGCAGGGATACAAAGTTAATAAACTGTAACTAATATTAAAATATAAATAATAATAATAAAATCTTGACAAAAAAATTCTCAAAGAACCAGCTCTTGGTTTCATTGATTCTCTGAATTGTATTATTTGTTTCTAATTTATTGATTTCAGGCCAGAGTGTGATTATTTCCATTGTCTACTCCTCTTGGGTGTGTCTGTTTCTTTTTTATCTAGTGCTTTCTGGTGAGCCTTTCAGTACTTTGAATGAAATGTTTCGACTTTGTTCTTGAAGGCCTTAGTGCTATGAACTTTCCTTTTAACACTGCTTTCTTTATGTCCCATAAGTCTGGGCAAGATTTATCTTTATTTACATTGAATTCTAGTAAGTCTCTAATTTCATTTTTCATTTTTTTTCCTTGACCCAGCTGTCATTGAGTTATGTAAATTGTTCAGTTTCCATGTGTGTGGAACCTTTTTGCATTTCTGTTGTTGTTGAGATCCATGGTGAACAGATAGGATACAAGGGAATATATCAATATTCTTGTATCTGTTGAGGCTTGCTGTGTGACATACTATATGGTCTATTTTGGAAAAGGTTTTGTGTAGTGCTGAGAAGAAGGTAAACTCTTGTGTTTGAGTGAAAGGTTCTGTAGGTGTGTGTTAGATCCATTTGATTCATGATGTCTGTTGGAGTTATTTTTTCTTTGTTTAATTTCTGTTTTGTTGACCTGTCCTTTGTTGAGAGTGGGATGTTGAAGTCACCCACTATTAATATGTGGGTATCTATGTGTGGTTTAAGTTTCACTCATGTTTATTTTACAAATGTGGTGCCCCTTGTATTTGGGACATAGATGTTTAGGATTATGATGTCTTGCTGGTGGAATTTTCCTTTGATGAGTATGAAGTGTCCTTCCCCATCTCTTTTGATTAATTTTGGTTGAAAGTCTAATTTAATAGATATTAGAATGTCTACTCCTGCATGCTTCTTGGGTCCATTTGCTTGGAAAACTGTCTACCAGCCATTTACTCTCAGATAATATCTATCTTTGGACTTAGGTATCTTTCTTTTATGCAACAGATTATTGGTTCCTGTTTATACATCCATTCTGTTAGTCTGTGTCTATTTATTGGAGAATTGAGTCCATTGATGTTGAGAGAGATTAATGATCAGTGGCTCTTAGATCCTTTGATTTTGACATTGGCTGTGGTAGCATGTTTGTTTGCTTGACTACTTTTTGTTTTGCTGTAGTGAGGTTATTACACATTTCCTGTAATTTCTTGAAAGTAGTTAGTTTTCTTGGGTTGTATTTTTCCTTCTAGTATCTTTTGTAATGCTGTATTTGTGTGTAGGTATTGTTGAAGTTTGTTTTTGTTTTCTCTGTCTATGAGGGCTGAGAGTTTTCCTCGTATAGTAGACTGGGCTAACATCTGTGTTCTCTTAGTGTCTGCATGATATCCATCCAGGCCCTTCTGGCTTTCATAGTCTCTGCTGAGAAGTCAGGTATAATTCTAATGGGTTTGCCATTATATGTTACTTGGCCTTTTTCCCTTGCAGCTTTTAGTATTTTTTCTTTTTTCTGTATACTTACTGTTTTGATTATTATGTGGAAGGAGCATTTTCTTTTCTGTTCTAATTTATTGGGTGTTCTGTAGGCCTCTTGTATGCTTATACGCCTCTCCTTTAAGTTGGGGGAATTTTCTTCTATGATTTTGTTGAAAATATTTTCTGGGCCTTGGAGCAGGGAATCTTCTTTTTCCTCTATTCCTATTATTCTTAGGTTTTGTCTTTTCATGTTGTCTTGGATTTCTTGGATGGTTTGTGTCAGGAATGTTTTTAGATTTATTAATTTCTTTGAAGTATACATCAATTTCTTCCATTGTATCTTCCACACCTGAGACTCTTTCTTCCATCTCTTGTAGTCTGTTGGTTATTCTTTCCTCTGTAATTCCTGTTTTATTCCCTAAGTTCTCCCTCTCTGTGATTTTCTCCATTTTTGTTTTCTTTACTTTTTCCAATTCTATCTTTAGATCTTGAACCGTTTTGTTCATTTCCTTCACCTGTCTGACTGTATTTTCCTGTTTTCTTCAATTCCTTCACCTTTTTGTTTGAACATTCCTCTGTTTCTTTTATTTCTTTCAGTGATTTAATAATTTCCTCTCTGAAAGCCACAAACTGTTTAGGTGCATCTTCCTGTATTTCTTTATGAATGGTTAATCTGTTTCACTTTATCTTCCTCTAATTCTTTACACATTTTATTTGTGTAACCTCTTTTTAAGCATATATGTAAGGTCATCTTTTTGAATTTCACTTATGTTAGGGTGTCCAGGGCTACTTGCCCCTGGATAACTGGGTTCTGGGGATGCCATATTGCTTTGCCTTTTGTTGGTTGTGCCTTTATGCTGGCCTCTACCCATCTGGCTGTCTCACGTGTTGTCTGTTAATTTCTGGTGACTGTTGGAGTCCTGAGGAGGGGAGAATCCCCTTGGCAGGGTTCTGAAGAAGATCTCCTCACCATTTTGGGTATGGTCAACTGAATAGTAGTGCTTCTCAGAAACTGTCACATTTCACCTCAGGCATATGGACCTGTGTGGTAACTGTGGTGTTTGGGAATGCTCTCCTCTTATCAGGAGAAGTCCTGGAGAGGGCTGCCTTGCTGCTGGGTTTCTTGCTCTGAATTTAGTGAGCTGCTGCCTCTCCTCTTAAGCTGTATTTGGTGGGTGCAGCCCTTGTGGAGAACGATCAAAGTCTCAGGGTTTCAACAGTTTAGCTAGGGTTTAACTGGTCACAAGTTGGAGCAGTATCTGAGGGCTGCTCCAATGGCTTTCAGGCTTTTGTAGGTCTGAGGTTGAAGCTGTGTGCCCCAGTACCCTATCTGTAATCAATAGCAGGTGAGCAGAGCACTCAGGCAGGCAATAGAAGGCCAGAGCCTATAGCCTGTGGGAACCCAGAAATTTTTCTGGAGATGGGTGTCCTGAGGGGTGGACCTGATGTTTCCCCCATGTCTGTGTTGTTTTGAGGTCTGCAGCTCCTTCTGGGATGGCGAATAGAGCAAACAGGCACAGGCACATGGCTCCAACTTGCTGGTGACTGAGTGCCTGGGGGCCTGCAGGAAACTGAGAACTTTTCCTGAGAATTTCTTATTTTTTTAGGGGGGCGGGAGGTCGTGTAGGCTGAGTGTTCTGAGGTCAGGCTAGCTGTTTCCCTCACTGTCAGCTTCTATCCAACAGAGAAACTCAGTCTCTGGTGCCCTGGGGCTCTCTCTTCTGTCTAGGAATGGGGGTCTGGCACACAGGCAGGACCCGCTAGCAGCTGCTGTGCACCCCACTTTTGGCCAGTGACTGGGTACCCATTGGACTCAGGTCTTTTTCCAGGGTTTGTTTGGGTAACCTAAGGTTGGTCCTGGTCATTTCCTGCACTGTGGGGTTTACTCTGGCCTGGAAATCCCAGTCTCTGGTGTTGTGGGGCCCAAAGTTCCATCTCGACAATGATCAGAGCATGCTGACTTGTGTCTCTGGGCAGGTGAAGGAATGCCTGGCAAGATCGAGGATCTCTTCAGCGTTTTAGCTGGGTGACCTGAAGCTGATTGAACCCCACATTGTGGGGTTCCCTCTCAACTGGGAAATACAATTGCTGGTGTTTTAGGGCCCAGAGTTCCATCTGCTGGTCACTGTGCAGACCCTGCTGTGCTGCTAGTCAGAAAGAACGTCCTCCTGGCGCCATCATCTTGGATCCCCCTAGATCTAGAATTTTATGGTTTCAAGTTTTCCTAGAAAATATTATTAATGATAACTTATTAAAGAAAAATATTAAAGAGTGAGGGATAGGGCATCACTGGGAAAGTGCTATGTGCATAAACATGAAAACCTGAATGTACACGACTAGGTCCATGTAAAAACCTGTGTGACTGATCACACATCTGTACCTCAGAATGGTCAGATGGAGTTAGGCAGGTGCCTGGAGCTTGCTAATCAAGTCTAGCTGAAACAGTAATGTTCATTCTCTTTAACCTACACAGCCTCAAAAGTAAGGTTGAGGAGCAACAGAGGAAGAAACCTCATGTGTGCTAATGATTTTCTGCACCACATATTGTTAATAGTTCAGAGTGTTCCTTTCTAGCTTCAAAAATCATAGAAGGCATCATTCTTTATAATACAAAACTTCATGCAGACAATAAATTATTGTGTGTATGATGTAGGTGTATAGAGTAGTTCTAATTCCCAAGTAAGAATAATCCTAAGGAAATTTCTCTATCATTGCCCTAGTTTGTTTTCTGTTGCTGAAATAAACACCATAACCAAAGTAATTTGATAAGGGAACATTCTAGGTGACAGTCTGTCACAGTAGAAAGTTAGGACAGGAACTCCACTTAGGAATCTATAGCCAGAAGTTGATGCACAAGCCATCTAAAGGGACTGCTCTTTTGCTTGCTCCTTCTGGATTACTCATCCTGTTTTAATACATCATCCAGGACCACCTGTCCAGGCTTGATACAGTGCACATCTGGTGAGATCTTGCACAACAATCATTATTTAAGGAAACGTACCAGAATTTTCTCTAGGAAAATTTGATGGAGACATTTTCTCAGATGAGCCTTCCTCTACCTTGTGACTCTTATTTGTGTTGAGTTGACAAAAATCTAACCAGCACATTCACGGAATACAAACTTGCTTTACTGATAACCTCAGTTAAAATTAAAGCCTATATGTAATATTGATCATATTTACTCTAATCATCTGTTAACTTGCCCTATTATGTTTCTAGTCACAGAAATGCTAAGATAAAATTACAGATAGAAAACTGTTATTGACTCAATATGATAATTCTGAATATAAAACTTAAGCGTTAATGTGGCCTTTTCTCCTCCCCAAATGGGGATGCTTGGGGTATATTGTTAAAATATATGAACAGTGGTTATAGTAAGGTTCACCCAAGAAAATTAATTTCGGTTTCTGGTTTAACCTCAATTAACATCATTACTTCTAAAATAATGGTATTATTCAGCAACCAGGTTGTAGAAAGAAAAACAATTTGTCATGGTTAAAACTTTTAATTGGGTAAAAATGATGTTCAGGTGATCCTCTGTACTAGTACTACAAAAAAAAATGACACTCTGTAATATATGGCACAAATTAAAAAAAAATAGTCATTAATGTTTAGGCCTAAAGTAAATTTTCAGAAAACACATCATTGTCTGGATTAATTACACTCATTAACTTTTCCTCTAATAATTTGCATTTCCACTACAAGAGTTGTTTAATGCTTAAAAATTACTTTTAAAAGCTACTATTTATTTTCTTGGTGAGTTCTACTGATTTGTGTATTTAAATAGTACTAATATTGGAACATAATGGATACATTAGAAATAGGAAAGTGTGTATCTTGGGAAAAATGGTTTCTACCCCGTTTTTTGGAGAGGTTAAGATTTTCCTGCTTGTTAGTAATAACTTTTTAAAAGTCTTAATAGGCACTTAATGTTTATGTCTCCATCAACATGTACATATTCCAAAGAACATCAGAAGTGCTTATCACCTCTAGTGTAGAAAACAAAGTATTGTTATTGCTATAACAACTGTTGCAAATTAAAATTCTGGTGTCACACAAGTTCAGCATAGGGGCTTAAGCTGCCTGCTGTAATGCTGCTATATAATACACGATGACTTAGTAACTCAGTATAGCCTTTCCTAATGAACTAATACCTTTGGCTACATTTGGATAAACTCTTCACAAGTCAAAAAATAGCTCAAATATTGATAGCTACATAGTGAGAGATGTGATTAAGCACAGAAAAACACATATACAGAAACATACACACATATTTTATATCTATGTATATATATAGCTACACACACACACACACACATATATATATATACATATATATATATATATATATATATATATATATATATATATATACTATCTAATCATCTAGAATACTAGTCAATACTGGACAAATAGAATTTCCTATTGGAACCAAAGGAGTTCCAAGTCACAACTGGAGCAATACCAATAATAAATAAACATGAGAAATAATTACCCACTCATGACCTATAAGACTCTACCTCATACATGCTGTTCAAAAATATCAGTCACAATAGGCAAAGGCCAAAGGATTTTAAGAGAATGGAAGCAGGTACAGAGGTAGGACAGCTATGAGGGACATAGTATGCTAAATAATATTTGGGAATAAGGAAGTATATTTGAAAATAATTTGTAGAACCCAGGTAATCTGTTGTTTAGATAGCAACTGTATACAGATACTGCAAAAATCATTTTATGTTATCGTAGATGTTTGTATTGCACTAAACAGAGTGAAGATTCATTTGTGTTATACTGTGGTTTTATCACTAGTATATAAATTTGTGTAAACTTGAATGGGCTGTGATTTACTAGACAGTTAACTGAGTACTATTCTTGATGTGTCTGTGATGGGTTTTCCAGAATGTACAATCATTTAAATTGGAGGAACGAGTAAAGCTGATGTCTGCTTTCAGTGTGAGCGTTCCTCATGAATACCTCCAAGGCCCAATGAAACACAAAGGCACAACAAATACTGATTATGCTCTCTGTCTCCCTGCAGACTCTCATATCTACCTTTTCTTGTCCTTTCTGTTATTTGTCTATAGCCTTTGAGAATCATACTGTAGTCTACATCATTGATTCTTTCACTCTCACTACTTTATGTCATTGATTTTTTTTTCATTCTCTTTCTTCCCACATAGCTAATCTTAGCTCCTGTCAGAAACTTTAAATTTATAAGTCAATAATGTATACTATATTGTATCTTGTGTACCTATGTGTACCTATGCCATACAGTAGTTCACATGATTCTGTGTATATGTGTGCATGTATGTACACTCATACGTATGCATGTCTACAACATCTTCTGGCCCTATTTTTCTAGATTATTTTATTTGTAGTGAATCTACAAATACAAGTTTTTAATGGTAAATGAAGTGATCAATTGTGTGTTAAGGAGCAGAAGAATAGCAAGAATAGCTCTCACATACTTTGGGGAGAGACCAAAAATATACAAATACTATCTATGAGACTTGTGTTAATCTCAAGTGCCAATCCGATAAGATTTAAAATCACCATGGAAACATGCCCTATAAATTACTATGAGGGTATGAGGAAAACATTCACTTTGAATGTGGGTGATACTATGGACTTAAGTATCCAACTAAATAAAAACAGAAATATAAGTACAATAGCATATTCATCTCTTCCTGCTTCCTGACTAAGATGTCATATGTGACCATCTACTTCAGACTTCTGCAGCTATATCATATATATGTATATATATATATACTTATATGTTATAAATATAATTATATGATAGACTACATTATCTTATATTAAATATATAATTTAATTATATACTACTAAATTATATATTAAATATAATGTAATATATCATATATAATTATATATTATAATTTAATTAAATATGTAATACATTATAATTAAACGTTTAATATTTAATTTAATTATATCATATATATATATATATATATATATATATATATATATATATATATAATTAGGTCAAACTGTGACATAAAATGAATCATTCCTTTTCAAGTTGCCTATGTCATTTATTTGGTCATAACACAAAAGAAAGTAGAGGATACACTGTTTCTTTTTCCTAATTATTCATCTTGTCAGTATATCCATAGCAGTGGTTGTGTTTATTTGAGAAGTTATGCATTTAAAATTATAGTGAAAGTGTTAATATGGTTGCTTCTGTTGCATCATCCATGAAGCTATTAGAGAAATGGAAAGTGTAAATTATTAAAGTTACCAATACTCTTTTCCCAGTACTTTAGAGAACAAATAGGAAGAAACTCACTAGAAATACTGAAGTCCGAAATAACATGAGCAAATGCTAAGAATGAGGATAAACGGCAGGACACTGTGTCCAGTCACATTTAAATCACTGTTTTTCAAAACACATTGCTTTTCTAGAAGACATGAAAAATATATTAAAAATAAAATATATCCATTGTAATGATTGAGAAACTTACTGGAAAAACTAAAAATATAATAAAAATTAGCTCCTAAAAGAAATTCATAAAATGTATACATATTTATGGTTTATTGGAACAAGACTAAATGTCATATATGACATAATCAAGTGGTTTTATATAGTTGATATCAATTTGAATAACCACTTAATAAAACAGTATGTACAGAATGCTAACCTGGGGCTTAAAATAATTGGTCATTATAATGTTAATGAGATAGCATTACTGAACTAGAATGATAAGAAATATATAAACTCTTCTTTTTTAATTTTAATTTTTATTTATTCATTTTATATCCTGGTCTTAGACTCCTTGCTCTCTCCTCCCTCCCATCATCCCACTCTGTTTTCCCCATCCTCCTCCCCTAGTTCTCAGAGAAGGGGAACCTCCCCGATCCTCCAGGTAGGCCTAACAAGGAAAAGTGATCAAAAAGCAGGCAACAGACTCCATGTCAGATTCATCCCTTGTTCCTCTTACTAGGGAACCTACATAACGACAGAGCTGCCTTTCAGCTACTAAAGTTCAGGAAGCTTAGGTCAAGTCCAGGTATTGTCCTTAGTTGGTACTTCAGTCTCTACAGGGTGTCCTAAGCTCTTGTTAGTTGGCTGTTTTGGTCTTCTGGTGGAGCTCTTCTTCTCTCTGGGTCCTTCTATTCCTCCCACTCTTCCATAGGCTCCTTGTTCTGCACCCAATGATTGATTGTAGGCATCTGCATCTGTTTCCATCAGCTGCTGGTTAGAGCACTCAAAGGACTTGACATGAAACACTGTTCATAAGGTAGACAACATGACTCATTTAAGCACACTTAGTTTTGTGGAATATAATGGCCCATTGGGTAGCAGTCTGGCAATTTGTTAAAGTTAAATGAAGACTTTTGTATGAAGTATTTGGAGTCACTTCCAATTACTTAATATAGAGTCATATATCCATGAAAGAATTGTTCGTGAATTTCTATAGCTTTATTATTTAAAATGGCTAAAATTTCAACCAATTCATCAGAACACTAACTGCTATATGAATAAATGAATATAGAATAAACTGTATCTTGGAACACTTCTAAGTAACAAAAATTGGCAACATTCCATACATTTATATAGTAAAATAAATTATTATAATTAAAAAATAAAACAGATGTAAAAGATTATAGAATTTATGGTTCCTAGCCAAAGTAAAATCATATAGACATGAAGCATACTATTAGGTGTGACATCCTGGGACTACAGGTACACTTACAAGCTTGGCTTGAGTGAAGTTTTGGGATAAATAAACAAGAGCTGTGCCCTCACAACCACTGCACAACCTTGTTGTAAATTAACATTACAGTGAGAATGACCAATTTCAGCATACAGTGCATCAAGAAAACCTCTAAAAGTTGGAAAAATCATTTCAAAAAATAATAGACATGTAGAAAATGCTTACTTACTTAGTATTTAAAATAATTAATCCACTCTAAAAAATTGAAACCACTTATGATCATTTTTGGTTGTAAACAAAAGCATCCAAGATATTCTTTGGACAGTGAATACATGTACAAATTAGTCCAAACAATGAAACATTATGCAGTTCTGGAAAGACATGAGTTATTAGGCCTCTCCAAGATATAAAAAATTTTAAGTTAAAATTACCCAGTGAAAGACTTCAGTCTAAATAGGATGAAATCTATATAACTCAAATTATGACAATCTGAAAAAAATATCAAACAATGGAGACTTTAGAAAATGAGCCATTAGGTAGAGGAAATGCAGACAAATGGAGCACAGTACTTAGAGACAGTGAAGATAGTGCATCTGTTTCAGAAAGATGGATGTATGAAAATAAACATCATCACGATACTGACAAAACTCGTAGAACAGTCAGAGTGAACACCAGTGTAAACTGGAGGATTTTGGTATTAGCAGAGAAGTCCTTACTTGCTAAACCATTCTGGTGTAGAGTGTTGATGCTAGAAGAAGCTGATGGATTATGTGGAACTGTCAGCATTTTCTGCTCAATGTTGCTATGAAATAGAATGTAAAGTAAAATAAATATATAAAAGCATTGAAGTTTCTTCACTAAATTTTAACAAATCTAAAAAAAAATTAAAATTGTAGCCTAACTAAATTTATAGTATTTTACACACATTAGAATATCCAAAATTATAAAAGCCACACCCACAAGGCACCCACACATGCACTCACATATGCAAACATGACAGCGACAGACAGACAGACTTAGAGAAAGAAATAGAGACCAAGACAGAGAAAGAGGATAGATAGATAGATAGATAGATAGATAGATAGATAGATAGATAGATAGATAGATGGATGGATGGATGGATGGATGGATGGATGGATGGATGGATGGATGGATAGATAGATAGATAGATAGATAGATAGATAGATAGACAGACAGACAGAGGTATGTAAGGACAATAAAAAAATAGAGACTATGAATTTGCGAGTAAGTAAGGGGTTAGATAGGTGGATTGTAGGGAACAAAGAAAATTGGGAACTATATAATAATTTAATTTAAATATTTTTTTTAATTTCCTTATTAATTACACTTTATTCATTTTGTATCCCCCCATAAGCCCCTCCCTCCTCCCTCCTGACCCCACCCTCCCTCCCCTTTCTGCATGCATGCCACTCCCCAAGTCCACTGATAGGGGAGGTTCTCCTCTTCTTTCTGATCTTAGTCTATCAGTTCTCATCAAAAGTGGCTGCATTGTCCTCTACTGTGGCCTGGTAAGGCTGCTCCCCCCTTAGGGGGAAGTGATCAATGAGCAGGCCAATCAGATTATGTCAGAGGCAGTCCCTCTTCCTATTACTATGTAACCCACTTGGACACTGAACTGCCATGGGCTACACCTGTGCAGGGGTTCCAGGTCATCTCCACAAATAGTCCTTGGTTGGAGTATGAGTCTCTGGGAAGCTCCCTGTGTTCAAATTTTCTTGTTCTGTTGCTCTCCTTGTGGAGTTCCCATCCCCTCCAGCTCTTACTATTTCCCACTTCTTACATAGAATTCCATTCACTCTGCCCATCAGTTGGCCATCAGGCTCAGCATCTGCTTTGACAGTCTATATTGCAGAAGCTTTCAGAGGCCCTCTGTGGCAGGTTTCAAGGTTGTTTCCTGTTTTCTTCTTGCTTTCAGAGGCCCTTTGTAGCAGGTTCAGAGGTTGTTTCCTATTTTCTTTTTCTTCTGATGTCCATCCTCTTTGCCTTTCAGGATGGGGATTGAACATTTTAGTTAGGGTCCTCTCTTTTGCTTAGTTTGTTTAGATGTACAGATTTTAGTGGGTTTATTCTACATTGTATGTTTATATGAGTGAGTATATACCATGCGTGTCTTTTTGCTTCTGGGACAACTCACTCAGGATGATCCTTTCCAGGTCCCACCATTTACCTGCAAATTTCATGATTTCCTTATTTTTCATTGCTGAGTAATACTCCATTGTATAGATGTACCACAGTTTCTGCATCCATTCTTCAGTTGAGGGGCATCTAGGTTGCTTCCAACTTCTGGCTATTACAAATAAAGCTGCTACAAACATGGTTGAGCAAATGTCCTTTTTGTGTACCTGTGCCTCTTTTGGGTATATGCCTAGGAGTTGAAAAGCTTCTGTAAAGCAAAGGACACTGTCATCAAAACAAAGCGACTGCCTACAGATTGGGAAAGAATCATCACCAACCCTTTGTCTGACAGAGGACTTATCCAATATATATAAAGAACTAAACAAGCTGAAAAGCAACAAACCAAGTAATCCACTTAAAAAATGGGGAACAGAGCTAAAGAGAGAATTCTCTGTAGAGGAATATCGAATGGCAGAGAAGCACTTAAAGAAATGCTCAACCTCATTAGCCATTAGTGAAATGCAAATCAAAACAACCCTGAGATTTCACCTTACACCCATCAGAATGGCCAAGATGAAAACCTCAAGGGACAACACAAGCTGGAGAGGTTGTAGAGAAAAGGGAACCCTTCTCCACTGCTGGTGGGAATGTAAACTGGTACAACCACTCTGGAAATCAATCTGGCGCTTTCTCAGACAACTAGGAATAGCGCTTCCTCAAGATCCAGTAATTTAAATATTTTAAATGAATATCGATGTCCGACAATATGAAATGTTTTAGAGATGGGACACCTAGAAATGCCATCCACCTTAGGTGAGACTGTATGATTTTATAAACCATTAGAAAGCAGATTAGCATCTCTTTAAATGTTAATAAAACCCTACATTTGCTTAGTTGCTTCTTTCCTTAACATTCATTTCCTTAAATGAAATAAAGCCTTGATCATACTAATACTTATATACAAGTGATAATGATGCTTTTAATTTAAATAATCTGAAACTGGACATAGCCCAAATATACATCATTAGATAAGAGTCTAAACATCTGTTCTACACATAGGATCAATATTATTCATCAATAGAGAAAAGAAAAGTACTGATAAAGGACACAGTATTGATTAAAATGAAAAAATAAAGCATAAAAATGAGGTTTCAGTTTTGTACTATTTTAGAAGTTAACCAGGTATTCTGCAGTGATGAACAGTTATCCGTGGTCTCTGCAGATTGTGAAGAGAATTATTACAAAAAACCCACACACCTATGAATACTCAATATTTGACAAAGAAGCCAAATACATTCAATGGAAAAAAGACAGCATCTTCAACAAATGGTGCTGGACCAACTGGATGTCTACATGCAGAAAAATGAAAATAGATCCATATTTATCACCCTGCACAAAACTAAAGTCCAAGGGGATCAAGGACCTCAACATAAAACCAGATACTCTAAATCAGTTGGAAAAAAAGTGGGAAACAGTCTAGAACTCATTGGCACAGGAGACAACTTCCTGAACAGAACACCAACAGCACAGGCTCTAAGAGCAACAATCAATTAATGGGACATCATGAAACTGAAAAGCTTCTGTAAAGCAAAAGACACTGTCATCAAAACAAATAGACAGCTTACAGATTGGGAAAGAATCTTCACCAACCCTTTATCTGACAGAGGGCTAATATCCAGTATATATAAAGAAATAAAGAAGCAGAAAAGCAACAAACCAAGTAATCCACTTAAAAACTGGGGAATAGAGCTAAACAGAGAATTCTCGAAAGAGGAACATCGAATGGCAGAGAAACACTTAAAGAAATGCTCAACCTCATTAGCCATTAGGGAAATGCAAATCAAAAAGACCCTGAGATTTCACCTTACACCCATCAGAATGGCCAAGATGAAAAACTCAAGTGATAGCACATGCTGGAGAGGTTGTGGAGAAAAGGGAACCCTCCTCCATTGCTGGTGGGAATGTAAACTGGTTCAACCACTTTGGAAGTCAATCTGGCCCTTTCTCAGACAACTAGGAGTAGTGCTACCTCAAGACCCAGCTATACCACTCCTAGGTATATACCCAAAATTTGCTCAAGTACACAACAAGGACATTTGTTCAACCATGTTCGTAGCAGCTTTATTTTTAATAGCCAGAACTTGGAAACATCCCAGATGTCCATCAACGGAGGAATGGATACAGAAATTGTGGTATTTTTACACAATGGAATACTACTCAGCAATCAAAAAGGAGGAAATCATGAAATTTGCAGGCAAGTGGTGGGATCTAGAAAAGATCATTCTGAGTGAAGTATCCCAGAAGGAGAAAGACAAACTTGGTATATACTCGCTTATATAGACCTATAAGATATGATAAACATAATGAAATCTACACACCTAAAGAAGATATTCAAGAAAGTGGACACAGGCGAAGGTGATTAATCCTCATTTAGAAAGACAAATGGGATGTGCATTGAACTTATGACAGGAGTCTACCACAAAAGGCATCTGAAAGACTCTACCTAGCAGTGTTTCAAAGCAGACACTAAGACTCATAACCAAACCCTCGGCAGAGTGCAGGGAATCATATGAAAGAAGAGAAGTTAGTATGATATGGAAAGGATAGGAGCTCTACAAGGACCAAACATATCTGGGTCTTTTCTGAGACTGACAATCAACCAAGGACCATCTATGGATATAACCTAGAACTTCTGCTCGGATGTGGCCCGTGGTAGCTCAGTAACCAAGTAGTTTTCCAAAGTAAGGGGAATACGGACTATTTCTAACAGGATCTCAAGGGCAGGCTGTTTGACTCCCCCCCCCCCCCAGGGGAGGAGCAGTCTGTTAGGCCACAGAGGAGGACTTTGCAGCCAGCCCTGAAGATACCTGATAAAACAGGGTCAGATGAAAGGGGAGGAGGTCCTCCCCTATCAGTGGACTTGGAAAGGGGCAGGGAGGAGACCAGGGAGGGAGTGTGGGGTTGGGGAGGGAATGAGGGAGCGGAATACAGCTGGGACACAGAGTTAACAAAATGTAACTAAAAAGAAAAACAAAATAAAAAAAATTTAAAAAGAACCCTGAATAAATTAGGTTTAAAAAAAAATTATTCTAATCTTACTGAGCTTAGTCATGCTTTTGTGTGTATTATAAAATTTGACATGGATATTTGTCAAATTTCATACTGTAAATAAATATAATGTATTATGTCATTTTCAAAATGTTTATTTTGACTAATCTTTAGTTATTAGATCTACTTGTGAAATAAGTTCATGTACTGTAGGCCATTATCTATGCAATACTGATCTATGGTTGACATTCAGTACGCATTTCTGATATAAGTTCAGCATGATAAGTACTTGAGATGATAAACACGTGGTTTCATGTAAAATAATATACATAAATAGAACACTGACAAATTCTACGATTTTTTTTGTCTAAATCATACTGAGGATTTCTCGCAGTAAAACCAGAAATAGTATTACATAGGATGCTTTAATATTTCTGAATTACAAAATACATTCTACTCATTGCTTTACATTTGCTTCTAAAATTATCCACAGATAACATATTTTAACATTCTTCCCCGCCCCCCCCTTTTGCGCTATTTATATGTGGGGTGATACCAGGTAAAGGCTATCAAGTCCAGAAAGAAATGAGGTGATAATAATTCCATTTCACATGGAGATTCCAGTAAACACAACCTTAAGGTTTGTGAGATTTGGGCCCTTTTAATAGTAATGGCTAACACTTAGTGAACCCTTAATATGCACAATATATTCTTGTTAAACTTCCCCTACAGCCTTTTGAGGCTTGCACTATAAATACCCTATTTTACAGATAAGGAGCTTAAAGAGGTTAAGCAGCTTGCATGAGGGTCTAAATGAAGGGCAGTATTCCAGTGCAGGTGGGTCTAACCACATAAATAAGCTACACTTCTAGATAGCTGGGTGTTGTTCCTAATCTTGGGAGGTGAAAAATATTAACGTTTATGTTAGAATAAAGTTGTCAAAGTTGCTTGTGAAACATTGTGGTATTAAGATTAATCTTTCCCAGTCTTCTCTTTCTGTATACCTACCATGTCAAGCTGTGATTCACAGCCTTCATCTATCTGACTGATTCGTCATGATACTGAAGATGATAAAGTAATAGTTAACATAATTTCAATCTTGTCCTCTCAGTATCATTGAAGGGAAAATATATTTGAGCATTAAAAAGAAAAAAAGATGTGTGAAGAGAATAACTATTATTTTAATTGAAATTAATCTGATTAACTGATACCTAAAAGATAAAAATACATATCAAAGGGCAGACCATAATGTTCTAACACAAGGATATATTGTGTGATGATTAAATTAAATTAGGTGTATCATTGTCTTCTTTTCTTTCTTTTTTCTTTCTTTCTTTCTTTCTTTCTTTCTGTCTGTCTTTTTTACTTTATATTGAAACTTCAAAGATCCTTTCTTTTATTTATTTCAAGTGTAGGTCTTAGGAAATACCATTTTGCCCAAGGTTTGGTTATGAGTCTCAGCATCAGCTTTGATACTCTGCTGGGCAAAGTCTTTCAGAGGCCCTCTGTGGTAGGCTCCTGTCCTGTTGCCTGTTTTCTCCTTCTTCCAATGTCCATCTCCTATGACTTTCTGAGTGAGCATTGATCATCTTACTTAGGGTGCTCCTTCTTGCTTAGCTTCTTTAGGTGTGCAGATTTTAGTATGTTTATCCTATATTATATGTTTAATATCCACTTATAAGTGAGTATATAATCCACTTATAAGTGAGTATATACTGTGTGTCTTTCTGCTTCTGGGATACTTCACTCAGGACGAGCTTTTCTATGATTTCCTTGGCAGAGTTCAGGGAATCTTATGAAAGAAGAGGGAGAAAGTAAGACCTGGAGGGGACAGGAGTTCCACCAGGAGAGCAACAGAACCAAAAAATCTGAGCACAGGGGTCTTTCCTGTCTCTGACACTCCAACCGAAGACCATTCATAGATATATCCTGGAACCCCTTCTCACATGAAGACCATGACAATGCAGTGTCCAAGTGGGTTCCCTAGTAAGGGAAAAAGGGACTGTCTCTGACATGAACTCAGTGGATGGCTCTTTGATCACCTCCCACTGAGGGGGGCTGCCAGCTTTGCCAGGCCACAGAGGAAGACAATGCAGCCAGTCCTGATGAGACCTGACAGGCTAAGGCCAGATGGAAGGGCAGGAGGAACTCTCCTATGAGTGGACTTGGAGAGGAGCATGGGACGAGATGAAGGAGGGAGGGTGGAATTGGGAGGGAGTGAGGGAACAGGCTACTGCTGGGATACAAAGTGAACAAACTGTAATTAATATAAAAAAAATAAAAAGAAGCCACCACCACCAGCAACAAAAAAAAAAAAAAGGAAAAGAAAGAAATCCCGTTTTAAGATTATAACATTATTTGATTTTTATAGACTAAAACAATATTAGTGGCCATGTCTTCCTTGTCTGTAGGAAAACAACTAGGTTTGAATTGCAGACAATACATTACTAGTCATTTCTGTTGGGACAGCTTTGGAATTGGATCTCTAGATAGTTACAATAAGAATGAACTGTATCTGTTCCACAGTTTCCCTTCTTCTCTTCAGTGATTTTAATGTTACTTCTGTAGAGGCAGGAATGACACATAACATTAAAATTCCATTGAGTGAAAATTAAAGAATGAATTCTCAAGCTTGGGTAGATATCTAAAATTCCAGGTTAGCTGATAAATTACCTGGCCATGGAACCATCCCTCAGAAGACAGGCTCACCTTAAGCATCTTAAATATATACAGGATATTTATCCGTTTATTGATATACTATGCTTTTCCTGTTAAAATTCCATCTTGATAATGCAGCATCTTACAGGGCCATCATGAAGCTTGTTAAAACTTGCCCACAGTCTGAATTATTCAAAAAAGTGTAACATTCCTTTTCTTACTTTTTCTTCAATTTTAAACTTTTCATATATTATTTGTGCATAGATTATACAAAAAGAATTGTATTTTTCATTAAAATTCAATTACATACAATACTTTTTTTTAATGTCCTTTATTTTAGGGTTAATGTTTATTCTTAGTTATACTTTTTCTCGTTAGACATTTTCTTTTTTTGTGGGGAATAATTTTTTCTTTCTTTTTTATTAATTACAGTTTATTCATTTAGTATCCCCCCATAAGCCCCTCCCTCCTCCACTCCCGGTCCCACCCTCCCCCCCTTTCTGCATGCATGCCCCTCCCCAAGTACACTGATAGGGGAGGTCCACCTCTCCTTCTTTCTGATCTTAGTCTATCAGTTCTCATCAGAAGTGGCTGCATTGTCAGGGTTCTAGGTTACCTCCATGGATAGTCCTTGCTTGGAGTATGAGTCTCTGGGAAGTTCCCTGTGTTCAAATTTTCTTGTTCTGTTGCTCTCCTTGTGGAGTTCCTGTCCTCTCCAGCTCTTAATATTTCCCACTTCTTACATAAAATTCCATTCACACTGCCCGACAGTTGGCCATCAGGCTCAGCATCTGCTTTGACAGTCTGCACAGCAGAGGCTTTCAGAGGCCCTCTATGGCAGGTTCCAAGGTTGTTTCCTGTTTTCTTCTTCTGGCTTTCAGAGGCCTTCTATGGCAAGTTCATAGGTTGTTTCCTGTTTTCTTTTACTTCTGATGTCCATCCTCTTTGCCTTTCAGGATGGGGATTGAACATTTTAGTTAGGGTCCTCTCTTTTGCTTAGTTTGTTTAGATGTACAGATTTTAGTGGGTTTATTCTATGTTGTATGTTTATATGAGTGAGTATATACCCTGTGTGTCTTTTTGCTTCAGGGACAACTCACTCAGGATGATCCTTTCCAGGTCCCACCATTTACAAATTTCATGATTTCCTTATTTTTCATTACTGAGTAATACTCCATTGTATAGATGTACCACAGTTTCTGCATTCATTACTCAGTTGAGGGGCATCTGGGCTGTTTCCAGCTTCTGGCTATTACAAATAAAGCTGCTACAAACATGGTTGAGCAAATGTCTTTTTGTATACTTGAGCCTCTTTTGGATATATGCCTAGGAGTGGTATGGCAGGATCTTGAGGAAGTGCTATTCCTAAATGTCTGAGAAAGTGACAGATTGATTTCCAGAGTGGTTGTACAAGTTTATATTCCCACCAGCAGTGGAGGAGGGTTCCCCTTTCTCCACAACCTCTCCAGCATGTGTTGTCACTTGAGTTTTTGATCTTGGCCGTTCTGATGGGTGTAAGGTGAAATCTCAGGGTTGTTTTGATTTGCATTTCCCTAATGGCTAATGAGGTTGAGCATTTCTTAAAGTGCTTCTCTGCCATTCAATATTCCTCTACAGAGAATTCTCTGCTTAGCTCTGTTCCCCATTTTTTAAGTGGATTACTTGGTTTGCTGATTTTCAGTTTGTTTAGTTCTTTATATGTACTGGATATGAGTCCTCTGTCAGATAAAGGGTTGGTGAAGATTCTTTCCCAATCTGTAGGCAGTCGCTTTGTTTTGATGACGGTGTCCTTTGCTTTACAGAAGCTTTTCAATTTCATGAGGTCACATTTATTGATTGTTGATCTTAGAGCCTGTGCTGTTGGTGTTCTGTTCAGGAAGTAGTCTCCTGTACCAATGAGTTCTAGGGTATTCCCCACTTTTTTTCTAGCAGATTTAATGTGTCTGGTTTTATGTTGAGGTCTTTGATCCACTTGGGCTTCAGTTTTGTACAGGGTGATAAATATGGATCTATTTGAATTTTTCTACATGTAGACATCCAGTTGGACCAGCACCATTTGTTGAAGATGCTATCTTTTTTCCATTGTATGATTTTGGCATCTTTGTCAAAAATCAGGTGTCTATCAATGTGTGGGTTTATTTCTGGGTTTTCTATTCAGTTCCATTGATCCACCATTTTGTTTCTATGCCAGTACCATGCAGTTTTTATAACTGTTGTTCTATAGTAAAGCTTAAGTTCAGGGATGGAGATACCTCCGGAAGATCTTTTATTGTAGACGATTGTTTTAGCAATTCTGGCTTTCTTGTTATTCCATACGAAGTTGAGAATTTTTTTTTTAGGTCTGTAAAGAATTGTGTTGGCAATTTTATGGAATTGCATTAAATCTGTAGACTGCTTTTGGTAAGATGGCCATTTTTACTATGTTAATCCTGCCAAGCCATGAGCACGGGAGACCTTTCCATCTTCTCATACCTTCTTCTAATTCTTTCTTCTGAGTCTTGAAATTTTTTCATACAAGTCTTTGACTTGCTTGGTTAGGGTTACACCAAGGTACTTTATGTCATTTGTGGCTATTGAAAAGGGTGTTGTTTCTCTAATTTCTTTCTCAGACATTTTGTCTTTTGTATACAGGAGTGCTACTGATTTTTTTTGAGTTAATTTTGTATCCGGCCACTTTGCTGAAGGTGTTTATCAGCTGTAGGAGTTCCCTGGTAGAGTTTTTGGGGTCACTCATGTATACTATAATATCATCTGCAAATAGTGATAATTTGACTTCTTCCTTTCCCATCTGTATCCTCTTGATCTCCTTCAACAGTCTTATTGCTCTAGCAAGAACTTCCAGCACTATGTTGAAGAGATATGGAGAGAGTGGCCAGCCTTGTCTTGTCCCTGATTTCAGTGGGATTGATTTAAGTTTCTCTCCGTTCAGTTTGATGTTGGCTATAGGCTTGCTGTATATCGCCTTTACTATGTTTAGATATGTGCCTTGTATCCCTGATCTGTCCAATACTTTAAACATGAATGGATGTTGGATTTTGTCAAATGCTTTTTTAGCATCTAAGGAGATTATCATGTGTTTTTTTTTTTCTTTCAGTTTGATAATATGGTGGATCACATTGATGGATTTCCGTATATTGAACCACCCCTGCATACCTGGGATGAAGCCTATTTGGTCATAGTGGACAATATCTTTGATGTGTATTTGATTTTGGTTTGAAAGTATTTTGTTAAGTATTTTTGCATCAATATTCATAAGGGAGATTGGCCTGAAATTCTCTTTCTTTGTTGAGTCTTTGTGAGTTTTAGGTACTAAGATGACTGTGGCTTCATAGAATGAGTTTGGTAGTGTTCCTTCTGTTTCTATTTTGTGGCATGGTTTGAAGAGAATTGGAGTTAGCTCTCCTTTGAAGGTCTGGCAGAATTCTGCGCTGAAGCCATCTGGTCCTGGGCTTTTTTTGGATGGGAGACTTTTGATGACCGCTTCTATTTCTTTGGGGATATAGGACTATTTAATTGATTTACCTGGTCCTGATTCAGTTTTGGTAAGTCGAATCAATCAAGAAAATCATCCATTTCTTTTAGATTTTCAAATTTTGTGGCATATAGACTTTTGAAGTAAGTCCTAATGATTGTTTGGATTTCCTCAGTGTCTGTAGTTATGTCTGTAGTTCATTTCTGATTTTGTTGATTTGGGTGGTGTCTCTCTGCCTTTTAGTTAGCTTGGCTAATTGTTTGTCGATCTTGTTGATTTTTCTCAAAAACCAGCTCTTGGTTTTATTGATTCTTTGAATTGTTTTATTTGTTTCTAATTGATTGATTTCAGCCCTGAGTTTGATTATTTCCAGCCGTCTACTCCTTTTTGTTGTGTCTGCTTCCTATTTTCCTAGGGTTTTTTAGTGGGCCATTAAGTTTCTTGAATGAGCTGTCTCGAATTTCTTTTTGAAGGCACTTAGTACTATGAACTTTCCTCTGAGCACTGCTTTCATTGTGTCCCACAAGTTTGGGTATGTTGTGTCTTCATTTTCATTGAGTTCTAGGAAGACTTTAATTTCTTTATTTTTACCCTGACCCAGCTGTCATTTAGTAACAAGCTGTTCTGTTTAAATGTGTGTGTAGGCTTTTAGCTATTTCTGTTGTTGTTGAAGTCCAGCTTTATTCCATGGTGATCAGACAAAATACAAGAGATTATTTCAATCTTCTTGTATCTTTTGAGGCTTGCTTTGTGACCAAGTATGTGGTCTATTTTGGAGAAGGTTCCATGAGGTGCTGAGAAGAAGGAAATACTTTTGTGTTTGGTTGTAAGGTTCTGTAAATGTCTGTGAGATCCATTTGATTCATGGCCTCTGTCAGAGTTATTGTTTCTTTGTTTAATTTCTGTTTTGTTGACCTGTCCTTTGTTGAGAGTGGGGTGGTGAAGTCTCCCACTATTTATGTGTGGGGTTCTATATGTGGTTTAAATTTTATCAATGTTTCTTTTACAAATGTGGGTGCTCTTGTATTTGGGGCATAGATGTTCAGGATTGTGATGTCTTCCTGGTGGAATTTTCCCTTGATGTGTATTAAGTGTCCTTCCCCATATCTTTTTATTAATTTTGGTTGAAAGTCTATTTTATCAGATATTAGAATGGCTACTCCTGCTTGTTTCTTGGGTCTGTTTGCTTGGAAAGTGGTCTTCCAACCTTTTACCCTCAGGAAATGTCTATCTTTGTACTTTATGTGTGTTTCTTGTATGCAACAGATTGCTGGGTTTTGTTCATGTATCCATTCTGTTAATCTGTGTCTTTTTACTGGAGAGTTGAGTCCATTGATGTTGAGAGAGATTCATGACCAGTGGCTGTTAGATCCTTTGATTTTGATGTTGGCTGTGGTCATAAGGTTGTGTGCTTGGTTGCTTTTTGTTTTACTGTAGTAAGGTTAATTATTTCCTGTGTTTTCTTGACAGAAGCTAATTTTCTTGGGTTGTATTTTCCCTTCCAGTGTCTTCTGTAATGCTGGATTTGTGTGTAGGTATTGTTGAAATTTGTTTTTGTCATTGAGTATCTTGTTTTCTCCGTCTATGAGGACTGAGAGTTTTGCAGGGTATAGTAGCTTGGGCTGACATCTGTGTTCTCTTAGGGTCTGCATGATATCTGTCCAGGCCCTTCTGGCTTTCATAGTTTCTGTTGAAAAGTCAGGTGTGATTCTAATGGTTTGCCATTATATGTTACTTGGCCTTTTTCCCTTGCAGCTTTTAGTATTTTTTCTTTGTTCTGTATACTTACTGTTTTGATTATTATGTGGCGGGAGGATTTTCTTTTCTGGTCAAATTTGTTGGGTGTTCTGTAGGCCTCATGTATCCTTATTGGCTTCTCCTTTAACTTGGGGAAATTTTCTTCAATGATTTTGTTGAAAATATTTTCTGGGCCTTGGAGCAGGGAATCTTCTTTTTCCTCTATACCTATTATTCTTAGGTTTTGTCTTTCATATTGTCTTGGATTTCTTGGACGGTCTGTGTCAGGAATTTTTTGGATTTAACATTTTCTTTGACAGATACATCAATTTCTTCCATTGTAACTTCTACACTTGAGATTCTTTCTTCCATCTCTTTTAGTCTGTTGGTTATGCTTACCTCTGTAGTTCCTGTTTTCTTCCCTAAATTCTTCCTCTTCATTATTTCCTCCTTTTGTGTTTTCTTTAATTTTTCCAGTTCTATCTTCAGGTCTTGAGGTGTTTTGTTTACTTCCTTCACCTATTTGGTTGTATTTTCCTCTTTTTCTTTTAGTTCCTTCAACTCAGTTTCTTTTATTTCTTTCAGTGATTTAATCATTTCTTCTCTGAAGGCCGCAAACTGTTTGGATGCATCCTCCCATATTTCTTCACGGATAGCCATAATCTGCTTGTCTTTAACTTCCTCCATTGCTTTATGGATAGCCATCATCTGTTTGGTTTTATCTTCCTCTAATTTTTTACGTATTTTATTTGTTTCTTCTATTATCCCCTTCATCAGCATAGATCTAAGGTCATTTTCTTGATTTTCTATTATGTTGTGTTGACCACGGCTGTTCGCCCCTGGATGACTTGGTTCTGGAGATGCCATAGTGCTCTGTCTTTTGTTGGTTGATCTTTTATGCTGACCTCTACCCATTGGGCTGTTTTAGGTGTTGGCTGTTAGTTTCTGTGCCTCCTGGAGTCCTGAGGTAGGGAGAATCCCCTTGGCCGGAAGATGATTTTTCCTGAAGGAGTCCTCCTCTGCTTTTTGGTTATGGTCACTGTATTGTTAGTGTTTCTCAGGAATTGCCACTGCTCACCTCAGGTGTATAGCCCTGAGTAGTAGCTGTGGTCTTTGTTAGGCAGGGGGGATCTCCTCTTACCCATAGAATTTCTCTAGCTGACCCACTGCTGGGTTTCTTGTTATAAATTTAGTGAGCTGCTGCTGTTGTTCCAGTGTTCCAGGTACAGTCCTCTTGAAGCACCTGCTGATTCCCTAGCTGTGGGGTTTTCTCCCAACAGAGAAACTCAGTCTGTTATACTGGGGCACACAGTTCTGTCCGGGAAAGTGAGAGGAGCGACCAGCAAGTCTCTGGGCCAGAGGCTGAGTGCTCCGTTCTGGGCGTGGTGAATGTGCACCTAGGTTGAGTTTGCATGGAGGTGCTGCTCTGGTCTGGAGGCTGGGTACCTCAGTCTGGACCAGAAGTTGTGTGTCCCTGTCTGGGATGGCGGCTGCAGGCACTGCTCTGGTCTGGATACTGTGGGTGCAGCCCTCTTGAAGGACCAGGGATTCCCACAGTTTTGTCAGTCTAGCTAGGGATAACTGGTTGATCCTTGGCATAGTATCTGAGGGCTGCTGTAATGGTTCTCTGGCTTTTGTAGGTCTGAGGATTCAGCTGTGTGTCCCAGTGCCCTAGGGGTACTAAATAATGGTGGCTGAGCACAGTGCTCCTGCCTGCATTAGAAAGCTAGAGCCTAGAGTCTGCATGAATCCAGAAAGTCTTTTGGTGCTGGGTGTCCTGAGCGTTAGACCTGATGATCCCCCCCGCTGGGGGTTTCCTCCTGCCATGTACATCCAGTCTTTGCTTTGGGGACCGCCGTTCTGTCTGAGGTGGCGAGTAGAACCCACAGGCACAGACGCCCACCCGTGGCTCTGCCTTTCTGGCCTTTGGGAGCCTGGGTGTCTGCCTAAACTGGGTAATTTTCCCCAGACCTTTTCGGGGTGGTGGTATCAGCTGAGTGCTCTGAGATCAGACCAGCTGTTTCCCTCCCTGTGGGTTTGCACCTGACAGTGAAACTCAGTCTCTGGTGCCCTGGTTCCCTGGTGTCCACAGTTCTATCTCAGGCGGCAAATCAGGCATGCAGGCAGGTCTCTGTGCAGGCGCCTGGGTCCCAGGCTCTGGCTCCAGGCTGGCTCCTGGGGTGCCCATGGAACCTGAGTCTTTTCCAGGGCATGTCTGGGTGACCTAAGGTTGGTCCCAATCGTTTCTTGCTCCGTGGGGTTATCTCTTGACTGGAAAATCCAGTCTGTGATGATGTGGGCCCACAGTTCAGTCTGAGACAGTGACCAGATAATGCTGGCGTGTAGCTCTGGTCTGGCTACCAAGCGCCTGGCAGAACTACGATCTCTTCCATGGTTTAGCCGGGTGAGTTAAAGCTGATTGAATCCCTCACCATGGGGTATCCTCTCATCTAGGAAACACAATCCCTTGTGTTTTATGGCCACGAGTTTTGATTGCTGATCACTGCGCCAATCCTGCTGTGCTACTGCTCAGAATGAGAGTCCTCCCGGCACTGCCCTCTTGCCACGCCCTCTCTCCATACAATACTTTTGATCATGTTTTCCATCCCCCGTTCATCCCAGATCTTCCCAATACCCTTACCCACCTATGCTCCCAACCTCGCTTGCCCTAACTCTTCCTCTCTCTCTCTCAAAAAGGTAAACCAAAAGACAAGAAATATAAAACAACAGAAAAGGAAATTAAAATAGGAAAGAAAAATATTCCCCAAATCAAACCAAAAGAAACAGGCAAAAGTCAAGTACGGAAAAAAAAAAAATGGGCATAATAAACTTTGTTGTATTTCTATGACTTTTTTTTTTTCTTTTCTTCTTTCTCTGTAGGCTGGAAGCATGTTTCTCTGTGATCATGAGCTTTCTTACTCTTTCTGAAGTTGACCTCCTTGGCCATGTAGGCTTGACACAAAATGCATGACTTTATTTTATCCTCTTTTTTATTCACTTCCATTAGCAGTTTCTAAGATTTACTGCTTGCCTGCACTAGACTTCTAACTTCTTAACAAAATTATCCATAGATTTGGGAAAAAAAAGTAGATGATGATGATAAGAAATAAAAATCCTAAGAAGACTGTTGCATTTGTATGACAAGCTCAGGTTTCTTTTTGTGGACCAGGAAACTGATGCTGTCTTTGCATACTCTGGATAACTTCCCAGCCTACATTCTTCTACTTCTCAGGGGTTGGTTCTTTTCCTTTTTTCCAGTGTTATCCTCATGGGTCTGATATAAGGCCCACACATTTGAAAGGCAGGTCCAGGCTAAGGAAATCAAGTTCAATCTCTTTATACTTCCCCTAACATTTCAACTTGGTAGTCTCTGCTCAGGCCAGCTTCCAAGAATATGCTTGCAACTGGCTTTTTTTTTTGTGTGTGTGTGTGTGCTTGATCCATGTCAATACAATTAGGCTCCAGCTCTTTCTGGTCTACATCTTCCTTAGACATGCATATCTGTTATCCAACTCAAACAATGTGATGTTGTGAGCTTCCATGTGGGTACTTTGATAAGAGCCTGGTCCTCTATACCAACATCTAATATTCTTGACCACTAAGCCATCTCTACAGTCCCATCAATAACTATTACAGTTTATGCAGAATACCTATGTTGAAACACAGCTGACAGATTCATGAGGATGGTTCTATGTCACCAGTTTCTGTAGCTTTGGACATATTACATTGCCAGTCTTTCCCTCTATACTTTAAATAAAAATAATGACAACTGTTAACATAATTGTTCCTCTCAGGTTATAGGCATATTTCTTCTAAAAATTATTTTGTCATTGCTGTTTTATAAAAAAAAGAGGATAAAGTTCTGCTCTAATTATAAAATAATTTGAATTAGGATTCTTTTTTTTATATTTCTTTTTTTTGATTTTTTATTAATTACACTTTATTCATTTTGTATCCCCCCATAAGCCCCTCCCTCCTCCCCTCCTGATCCCACCCCCCCTCCCTTTTCTGTATGCATGCCACTCCCCAAGTCCACTGATAGGGGAGGTTCTCCTCTTCTTTCTGATCTTAGTCTATCAGTTCTCATCAAAAGTGGCTGCATTGTCCTCTACTGTGGCCTGGTAAGGCTGCTCACCCCTCAGGGGATTCTTAATGAAATATTTCATGAGACTAAGATGAAAAGATTACCTCCTATACCTATGAAAGCCGCTGTGGAAGGAGCAGCCTTGCTAGGCCACAAAAGTGGACATTGCAGCCAATCCTGATGAGACATTATAAGCTAGGGTCAGATGGAAGGGGAGGAGGACCTCCCCTATCATTGGATTTAGAGAGGGGCAGAGAGGAGATGAGGAAGGGAGGATGGGAGTGGGAAGGAATGAGAAAGGGGGCTACAGCTGAGATACAAAGTAAATAAACTGTAATTAATATAAAAATAAAAATGTAATAAAAAAGAATTAGGAAATACACAAAAATCATTTGACACATTGTGTCTATTTCCAAATGAGTTATGATTCCATGTTGTAGACTATGTAATTTATGCATGTATAACCAACTATTTAATCAAGAGAAATTTGAAGGTATGAATTGCAGTTCTTGTTATGATAATTTAAAGAAAAAAAATTAAATCTGCCCTGTTAAACATGGAGTTATGAGGATGAGACAGTAAATAATATACATACTTCAAATTTTCAACTACAAAATTATCTTATCTGATGTATATCAAAGTTATCATAATAATAATAAATCAGAAGTAACAAAATAATAAACATAAAAGTATAACTCACAGCTATCAAAGTAATGTACAAAATATACTAAGTCATAATTAACAATCACATACATGTATACAATTTTGTTTTAATTAAATATGAGGTAATAAAATACTAATAGTAGACCATTACATAACTTTTATCAAATCTATAAGAATCATATATAGTTTTACTAATATGGATAAATATTACATAAATTATATTAAGTATATGAGAAAGGTATGTTATCAATAATTAGAATAATGAATCTTAATGTTGGTTAAGTAATTTTTCTGAATGATTTTATATCTTTTAGTCTAATAACAGTTTTATTTAATAAACAATATTCTCATGAATTCTTTGCAAATGTCAAACAATGTGTTTTGACCATATTTATCTCACCTCCCTACTTAATTCCTGTAAAACCACCCAATCTTCCCACCTACCCCTAAATTTATGTCTTTTTGTTTTCTGTTAATTCAATTAATAGCCTATTGTTTGTAGTATATGATGGCTATATACTCCCGGGTGTGAAGACATCCACTGAAGTTTGGTCAATTTATCAGGAGCTATCTTCTCAAAACAACAAAAGCAACAAAAAAATAATACAAAACAAAACAAAGTTCCTGACTGTCTTGAGAAGCCAACTACTATAAATAGTTTCTTACATACTGGTGGGGGATCTTGAGTGCCTTCATACTCTGGGCAAAAATGCTGAGCCTTCTTAATGCTGTGACTTAAAGAGTACAGCAGTCTTGTCATGTCCAGGAGGCACTGTTCTGTTCTGGTCTTTCCTGACATCAAGCTGTTCCAATCTTCACACCCTATCATTCTTTGCAAAGCTATGCAGAAGCATGCACATATTAAGAGTCCAGGTGTCTTTATCAAAGACTCCAGAAGCATTTCAACCAGAACTGCTAGGTGAAATTCTCTGAGCAATGGGCTAGTGAAGTTTCAATTAAGAAATAAAAGTTCCCTCTTTGTAAACTTTCACAAGGGAAGTGAGAATTTTTCTATTAAATTCAATTGTTGTCATCATTTTCAATCAAAATATGGATAAATGCATACTAACAAAATACTTTGTAGCTAAATCAGCTGGGAGCATGCAATAAATCATAGCCACTTGGAAGACTAATGCATGTGGATTGGTGTGAGCTCAAGGTCAGCTTAGGATGAGCATTCTTTTTTATTATTATTATTGTTTATTATTATTAGTTACATTTTATTAACTCTGTATCCCAGCTGTATCCCACTCCCTTATTCTCTCCCAATCCCACCCTCCCTCCCTCAGCTTCTCCCTGCCTCTTTCCTAGTCCACGGATTGGGGAGGACCTCCTCCCCTTTGGCCCTGTTTTATCAGGCATCTTCAGGACTGGCTCCAAAGTCCTCCTCTGTGGCCTAGCAGGACTGCTCCTTCTTTGAGGGGTGGGGATGTCAAAGAGCCTGCCATTGTGTTCTTGTCAGAGATAGTCCCTGTTCCTCTTACTATGGGAAACCAACTGGCTTCCCATAGTAAGCTATCACGAGCGTTGTACAAGCAAAGGTTCTAGGTTATATCCATACATGGTCCTTGGTTGGAGAAACAGTTTCAGAAAAAAAATCTGTGCCCCGATATATTTGGTCCTTGTGGGGCTCCTATCCTTTCCACATCGTATTAACTCCCTTTCTGCCGAAGGTTTGGTTATGAGTTTTAGTATCTGTTTTGAAACGCTGCTTGGTAGAGTCTTTCAAATGCCTTCTGCGATAGACTCCTGTCATATGTCCAATGCACATCTCATTTGTCTATCTAAGTGAGGAATGATCATCTTACCCCGTGTCTGCTTTCTTGTTTATCTTCTTTAGGTGTATAGACTTCACTATGTTTATCATATCTTGTAGGTCTATATAAGCAAGTATATACCATGTTTGTCTTTCTCCTTCTGAGATACTTCACTCAGAATGATCTTTTCTATATCCCACCATTTGCCTGCAAATTTCATGATTTCCTCATTTTTGATTGCTGAGTAGTATTCCATTGTGTAAAAATACCACAATTTCTGTATCCATTCCTCCTTTGAGGGACATCTGGGTTGTTTCCAGGTTCTGGCTATTACAAATAAAGCTACTACAAACACGGTTGAGCACATATCCTTGTTGTGTACTTGAGCAAATTTTGGGTATATACCTAGCAGTGGTATAGCTGGGTCTTGAGGAAGGGTTATTCCTTATTGTCTGAGTAAGTGTCAGATTGACTTCCAAAGTGGTTGTACCAGTTTACATTCCCACCAGCAATGGAGGAGGGTTTCTCTTTCTCCATAACCTCTCCAGCATGTGTTGTCACTTGAATATTTCATCTTGGCCATTCTGATGGGTGTAAGGTGATATCTCAGGGTCATTTTGATTTGCATTTTCCTAATTGCTAATGAGGTTGAGCATTTCTTTAAGTGTTTCTCTGCCATTCAATATTCCTCCACACAGAGTTCTCTGTTTACTCTGTTCCCCATTGGATTACTTGGTTTGTTGCTTTTCAGCTTCTTCACTTCTTTATACATACTGGATATTAGCCCTCTGTCAGATAAAGGATTGGTGAAGATTCTGGCATGTTGTACCTTCATTTTCATTGAATTCTAGGAAGACTTTAATTTGTTTATTTCAACATTCTTTAATTTCATATTAAATTTATTATGTATCAAATGATAAATTTATTAATATTTATTAATATTAATATTTAATTAATATTCTTTAATTATTTAATATTCTTTAATTATTCTTTAATTTCAACATTATGAAAGTCATTCTACTTTAACATCTGAACATATAAATTGATCATAGCAACAAATACTTTTGAAAATATTTAAATTCTTATATGTGCTATTTTGTTACCCTATTATTGTAGCTAAATCATAGCAAAGGAAAAACATTTAATGACATAATGAGTTGATTGATGAAATTTGGGAAATCTAACTAGATTTCCCAAATCTAGTCCGAAACAATATTGAAGAAATATTCTCCAAAAAGCCACACTTATATTATAAAATGGTATTTTAAACGTCAAGACTAAGAGTGGTATAGCTGGATCTTGAGGAAGCACTATTCCTAGTTGTCTGAGAAAACACCGGATTGTTTTCCAGAGTGGTTGCACAAGTTTACATTTCCACAAGAGGTGGAGGAGGGTTCCCCTTTCTCTACAACCTCTCCAGCATGTATTGTCACTTGAGTTTTTGATCTTAACCATCCTGATGGGTATAAGGTGAAATCTTAGGGTCGTTTTGATTTGTATTTTCCCTTATGACTAAGGACATTGAACATTTCTTTAAATGTTTCTCTTCCATTCGATAGTCCTCTATTGAGAAGTCTCTATTTAGCTATGCACTCCATTTTTTTAATTGGATTACTTGATTTGTTGCTCTTTAACTTCTTGAGTTCTTTATATACCCAAAAGAGGCTCAAGTATACAATAAGGACATTAACTTAACCATGTTTTTATCAGCTTTATTTGTAATAGACAGAAGCTGGAAACAGCCCAGATGCCACTCAAAGGAGGAATGGATACAGAAATTTTGCTACATCTACAGAATAGAATATTATTCAGCAATAAATAAAGAAGGATATCATGAAATTTACAGGTAAATGGTGGCATCTGGAAAAGACCATCCTGAGCTATCCCAGAAGCAGAAAGACACACACGGTATATACTCACTCATATAGACATATATTAAAGAATAAACCTAACAAAATCTGTACACCTACAGAAACTAATAAAGAAGGAGGACTCTTGCTAAAATGCTCAATCCCTATCCAGAAAGGCAAAGAGGATGGACATCAGAAGAAGGAGAAAAGAGGGAACAAGTCAGGAGCCTGACACAGAGGGCCTCTGAAAGGCTCTGCCCTGTAGATTATCAATGCAGATGCTGAGACTTATGGGCAACTTTTGTGCAGAGTGCAGGTAATCTTAGGAAAGAAGTGGGAAAGAGTAAGATCTGGAGAGACAGGAACTCCACAAGGAGAGCAACAGAACCAAAAAAATCTGAGCATAGGGGTCTTTCCGGAGACTGATACTACAACCAAGGACCATGCATGGAGATAACCTAAGACCCATGCAGTTCAGTATCCAAGTGGGTTCAATAGTAATATGAGCAGAGACTGTCTCTGACATGAACTGATTGGCCTGCTCTTTAATTACACCTCCTTGATGGGGGAGCAGCATTACCAGGCCACAGAAGAAGACAATGCAACCAGTCCATATGAGACCTAATTGACTAGGATCAGAAGGAAGGAAAAGAAAACCTCCCCTATCAGTGGACTTGGAGAGGGGCATGTATGCAGAAGGTGGAGGAAAGGAGGGATTAGGACAGGAGGAGAAAGGGAACCATGGGAGGGATACAAAGTGAATAAAGTGTAATTAATAAAGAATTTTTAAAAAGAAAGAAAAAAGTCACAACTACGAGAGAGCAATTTTTTAAAAAATATGTTTTTTTTGTAATATCAATACCTTTAAGTGTTACATAATATTAAATGATTATGTCTTATAAATGTAAATTATTTTAGCAAAATATCTTAGTTCTAAAATATTATTTTGGTCCTGGCTTACTTTCCCTTTCTGTGTGAGATTTAGAACTGCATGATTGAGTATACCTCCATTTATGTATTAATTTAGCAAAACAATTATATTCTTGATTGTTTTTACTGAATCAAGTTAATAGTTTAGACAATTTAGCTAAATTCATTTACATGTTTGCAAAAAGTCATAATCATCTTAGCTTTTTCCCTTTGTTATTCATGTGAGAAATTGGATCTCAACAACAAAATCCATGTAAAAGTAAATGAGATGAAAAAAAATCAAAGGTAATTATGGCTCAAGTGATATTTTCTGTTCATACAGCCAGGTTCTAACCTGTAATGAGTTGAAACTACTCACAAACACTTAACTTTCAGCGTAGGTCTTACCACTTTCTGACACCTATCACATAGCTGGAGAAGACAATGTCTTTTCAGGAAGGTATAGTCTGATCTAAGGAAGTGATTTAATTATCTCATGCTATGCTAGATCATAATCTCTGATTATTAAGGTTAAAAGTATAACAATATTTGATAAATGGTAGCAAAAATAAAAATTGTTGTTTAGTTATGAGATGTAACTATATTCCCATGCTGTTCACCTCACATTAAAATTCTATGCAGAGTTATAAGAAAATTTCTTCAAGAAAATCTACCATAACCATTGAATGAATGCAAAGCTTTAATGCTATTTTGGGGGTGAGGTATCAGTAGTTTGAAGAAAGAAGCAGAATTTACCAAACAAAAAGTTCAACATCTAGGTATCCATTTGTCTCTGAATTCTGTCTTACAAAGTGGTAGAATTTTTCATTCATTTTTTATGGCTAAATACAATTTTATTGTGCATAGGTAACTCATTTTATTATTATTTTGTCTCTTAATGGTAATCCAGGCTATTTAGAGAGTTTGGCCATGTGAGTTTCCCTGCAGTAAGCCTGAATATGCATGATTACCTGTGGTGGGGTAACTGAGATGCCATTACATATGTACCCAGGAATTCTATAGCTGCATTATATTGAAGTTGTACTATTAGTTTTCTAAGATACGTACATACAGATTCCTACAGTGCATGGACCAATTTTTCCACCAGTATTGTACATGATTTTACCAAGATTGTTGTCTATTTCCTCAGGAATACCAACTCTGAATGAGGTATAAGGAATCCTAACACACATTTAATTAGCATCCAACCTGACTTCTAAAAATGTTTCACATTTTTAATATTTATTTTATGTTTTTTACACTTATAAACTGTCTGTTCATTATAGTGACCCAATCATTTATTGAGTGTTTAGAGTTTTGATACCTAGCTTTTGATTTTTTTTCATGGCTTTCCTGCATTGGTTTTTCTGCAACCCAGTATCATCTGCCAAGGAGTGGCACTACCTTTAAGGATCTTGGTAATTCCATATCAATCATTAATTAAGAAAATGTACTACAGATTTGTCTATATGTCAGTATGATAGAGGCATTTGCTCACTTGGGGTTCCTTCTTCCAAGATTAATTTAACTTGCATAAATTGACTAAACTGACCAGAACAGATCAATAGTTAGCAATATTTTCTTCTATTTTACAGGTTATTTCTTCACTCCTTTCATTTGTCCTTTACTGTGAAAAATATATTCAAGTTCATGCACGTCCATTTCTTAGTTATTGAAACAGTTCTCAGTGTACTGAAGTTCCTTTCAGAAAGGACACACTCAGTGCTATGTCTTATGTGTTTTAGCCTTGTTCACTCCAGTATTTTCAGTTTCACATGACATTTTAAGACTCTTTATTCGAATTTAAGTTAATACTTTTACACATGAACAGATAGAGATCTAGCTTGATTTTCCTACATTTGGATTCCTAGTTTTTCTGACATGATTTAAGGAAAGGCTATATTTTCTTCATTTTTTAGGAATCTTTGCCAAAATTAAATTAAATTTGGATTATTTTGCGGTCTTTCATGGTATTCAATTGATGTATATGTCTGATTTTGTTGTTTGGCCAAGTTATTTTGTTACTATGGCACAACAGTTTGATTGGAAGTTAGGTATATGGTAACTTCAGGACTGTTTATTTTGCTTAAGTTTGCTTTTGACTAATCAGGATTGGTGTTTGTTTTGTGTTTGTGTGTGTGTAGTTCCATATGAATTTTAGGATTGCTTCTTTTTTATTTTAGTTTATTTTTATTTATTATTTTTTAATTTAATTTTATTTTATTAATTAAACTTTATTAACTTTGTATCCCCCCATGAGTCCCTCCTCCCTCCCCTCCAGGTACCACCCTCCCCTCCCCCTTCTTCACATATGTCCCTCCCCAAGTCCACTGATAAGGGAGGTCCTCTTCTCCTTCCTTCTGATCTTAGCCTATCAGATCACATCAGGAGTGGCTGGATTGTTATCTTCTGTGGCCTGGTGAGGCTGTTCCCCCCTCAGGGGGAGGCAATCAAAGAGCAGGACAATCAGACTATGTCAGAGGCAGTCCCTCTTCCCATTACTATGTAACCCTCTCAGACACTAAATTGCCATGGGGTATATCTGTGCAGGGGTTCTAGGTTATTTCCATGCCTAGTACTTGGTTGGAATATGAGTCTCTGGGAAGACCCTTGTGTTCAAATTTTCTAGTTCTGTTGCTCTCCTTGTGGGGTTCCTCTCCTCTCCAGATCTTACTATTTCCCACTTCCTACATAAGATTCCATGCACTCTGCCCAACCATTGGCCATAAGTCTCAGCATCTGCTTTGATAGTCTGCATGGCAGAGTCTTTCAGAGGCCCTGTGTGACAGGTTTCAAGGTCGTTTCCTATTTTCTTCTTCTTCCAATGTCCATTCTCTTTGCCTTTCAGGATGGGGATTGAGAGTTTTGGTCAGGGCCCTCTCTCTTGATTAGATTCTTTAGATGTACAGATTTTAGTAGGTTTATCCTATGCTATATGTCTATATGCGTGAGTATATAACATGTGTCTTTCTGCTTCTGGGACAGCTCACTCAGGATGAACTTTTCCAGGTCCCACCATTTACCTGCAAATTTCATGATTTCCTTATTTATCATTGCAGAGTAATACTCCATTGTGTAGATGTACCACAATTTCTGCATCCATTCTTCAGTTGAGGGGCATCTGGGCTGTATCCAGCTTCTGGCTATTACAAGTAAACCTGCTACAAACATGGTTGAGCAAATGTCCTTACTGTGTACTTGAGGCTCTTTTGGATATATGCCTAGGAGTGGTATGGCTGGATCTTTTAGGAAGCGCTATTCCTAGGTGTCTGAGAAAGCCGCAGATTGATTTCCAGAGTGGTTGTACAAGTTTACATTCCCACCAGCAGTGGAGGAGGGTTCCCCTTTCTCCACAACCTCTCCAGCATGTGTTGCCACTTGAGTTTTTCATCTTGGCCATTCTGATGGCTGTAAGGTGAAATCTCAGGGTCGTTTTGATTTGCATTTCCCTAATGGCTAATGAGGTTGAGCATTTCTATAAGTTTTTCTATGCCATTCAATATTCCTCCACAGAGAGTTCTCTGTTTAGCCCTGTTCCCCGTTTTTTGAATTGGATTACTTGGATTGCTGCTTTTCAGCTTCTTTCATTCTTTATATATACTAGATATTAGCCTTCTGTCAGATAGAGTTGGTGAAGATTTTTTCCCAAGCTGTAGGCTATTGTTTTGTTCTGACGACAGTGTCCTTTGCTTTACAGAAGCTTTTCAGTTTCATGAGGTCCCATTTATTGATTGTTGCTCTTAGAGCCTGTGCTGTTGGTGTTCTGTTCAGGAAGTAGTCTCCTGTACCCACGAGTTCTAGGGTTTCCCTCACTTTTTCTTCTAATGTATTTAATGTGTCTGGTTTTATGTTGAGGTCTTTGATCCACTTGGACTTCAGTTTTGTGCAGGTTGATGAGTATGGATCTATTTGAATTTTTCTACATGTAGACATCCTGTTGGACTAGCACCATTTGTTAAAGATGCTATCTTTTTTCCATTGTATAGTTTTGGCATCTTTGTCAAAGATCAGGTGTCCATAAGTGTGTGGGTTTATTTCTGGGTCTTCTGTTCGGTTCCATTGATCCACCATTCTGTTTCTATGCCAGTAACATGCAGTTTTTATAACTGTTGCTCTATAGTACAGCTTAAGATCAGAGATGGAGATACCTCCAGAAGATCTTTTATTGTAGAGGATTGTTTTAGCAATTCTGGGTTTCTTGTTATTCCATATGAAGTTGAGAATTTTTCTTTCCAGTTCTGTAAAGAATTGTGTTAGTAATTTGATGGGAATTGCATTGAATCTGTAGATTGCTTTTTGATAAGATAGCCATTTTTACTATGTTAATCCTGCCAAGCCATGTGCATGGGAGATCTTTCCATCTTCTGATATCTTCTTCTAATTCTTTCTTCAGAAACTTGAAATGTTTTCCATACAACTTGCTTGGTTAGGGTTACACCAAGGTACTTTATGTCATTTGTGGCTATTGTGAAGGGTGTTGTTCCCTACTTTCTTTCTCAGCCCTTTTTTTCTTTTGTATACAGGAGGGCTACTGATTTTTTTTGAGTTAATTTTGTATTCGTCTACTTTGCTGAAGGTGTTTATCAGCTGTAGGAATTCCCTGGTAGAGTTTTGGGGGTCACTCAGGTATACTATCATATCATCTGCAAATAGTGATAATTTGACTTCTTCCTTTCCAATTTGTATCCCCTTGATCTCCTTCACCTGTCTTATTGCTCTAGCAAGGACTTTCAGCACTATGTTGAAGAGATATGGAGAGAGTTGGCAGCCTTGTCTTGTCCCTGATTTTAGTGGGATTGCTTTAAGTTTCTCTCAGTTCAGTTTGATGTTGCCTATAGGCTTTCTGTGTATCGCATTTACTATGTTTAGATATGTTTATTCACTGTTTTTAATTACATTTATTTTTTACATTAATTACATTTTATCCGTTTTGCATCCCAGCTCTAGCCACTTTCCTCATTCCCTCCCAATCTCACCCGCCCTCCCTCATCTCCTGTCATGCCCCTCTCCAAGTCCACAGAAAAGAGAGTTCCACCTACCCTTCCATCTGACCATAGCTTATCATGTCTTATCAGGACTGGCTGCAATGTCCTACTCTGTGTCCTAGCAAGGATACACCTCCCTCATGGGGGAGGGGGAATCGCCAAAGAGCTAGCCACTGAGTTCATGTCAAAGACAATCATTCTTCCCCTTACTAGGGAAGGGGAAGATACTTGGATACTGAGCTGCCATGGGAATACATCTGAGCAAAGATTCTAGTTTATCTTCATGCATAGACCTTGGTTGGAGTATCAATATCAGAAAATACCTCTGAGCCCAGATATTTTGGTTCTGTTGCTCACCTTTTGGAGCTCCTGTACTCTCCCAGGTCTTACTAACTACCTCTTCTTTCATATGATTCGCTGCACTATGCCAAAGGTTTGGTTGTGAGTCTCAGTATCTGCTTTAATACACTGGTAGATAGAGTTCTTCAGAAGCTCTCAATGGTAAGCTCCTGTTCTGTTTCTTGTTTTCTCCTTCTAATAACTATTCCCTTTGTCTTTCTAAGTGAGGATTGATCCAGCTCCCCCTCCCCCCAGTTCTCCTTCTTGTTTAGCTTCTTTAGGTGTACACATTTTAGTATATTTATCCTATCTTATAGGTCTAATATCCTCTTTTAAGTGTTATATACCATGTGTGTCTTTCTTCTTCTAGGGTATCTCAATCAGGATGATCTTTTCTAGTTCCCACCATTTGCCTGAAAAATTTCATGATTTCCTTGTTTTTAATTGCTGAGTAGTATTCCATTGTGTAAATGAACCACAATTTCTGTATCTATTCCTAGTTGAGGGACATCTGGGTTTTTTCCAGGCTCCGGATATTATGAATAAAGCTCTACAAACATGGTTGAACAAATATCCTTGTTGTGTACTTGAGCAACTTTTGGATAAATGCCTAGGAGTGGTATAGCTGGATCTTGATGAAGGACTATTCCTAATTGTCTAAGAAAGCATCAGATTGATTTCCAAAGTGGTTATACCAGTTTACATTCCCACCACCAATGTAGGAGAGTTCCCCTTTCTCCACAACCTCTCCAACATGTGTTGTCACTTGAGGTTTTGATCTTAGCCACTCTGATAGGTGTAAGGTGAAATCTCAGGGTTGTTTTGATTTGCATCTTTCTGATGGCTAAGGACATTGATAATTTCTTTAAGTGTTTCTCTGCCATTCTATATTCCTCTACAGAGAATTCTCTATTTAGCTCCGTATCCCATTTTTAATTGGATTACTTGATTTGTTGCTATTTAACTTTTTGAGTTCTCTATATGTTCTTCAGATCTTCAGGTCAGTGAAGATCCTTTCCCAGTCTGTAGGCTGTCGTTTTGTTCTGACTACAGTATCTTTTGCTTTACAGAAGCTTTTCAGTTTCATGAGATCCCATTTATTGATTTTGGTCTTAGAGCTTGTACTGTTGTTCTGTTCAAGAAGTTGTCTCCTGTGCCAATGAGTTCTAGGCTCTTTCCCACTTTTACTTCTAACTGATTTAATGTGTCTGGTTTTATGTTGAGGTCTTTGATCCACTTGGATTTTAGTTTTGTGCAGGGTGATAAGTATGGATCTATTTTCATTTTTCTGCATGTAGACATCGACTTGGACCAGTACCATTAGGATTGCTTCTTTTTACAATTATGGAGAATGTAATTTGAATTTTGATGGAGTTGAATATTGCTTTTCAAAATATGTTTCAATGCATGTTAATTTGATTCAATGATCCAGTAAATAATTTAAATGTAAATCAAAGAAAGATTCTTACATATATTTTAGGTTTCTGAAATCATATAAGATTTTGCATTTTGAAATGCTTGCTAGAATTTAATGTAGAAAAATTAGTTTCTCAGTAATGGGGTGCATATAAGACTTAGTACCATCTAAGTAAAGTTACTTAAACTTATAGTGGTGATTTCTTTTAACACAAGAAAATATTTCGAGCTTTGAAAGAAAAATGTACGAACAAAAATGTAGTGGTACAAATCATAAGAACCTTTATTGTTAATATTTCATGGTAAACATACAATTTTTTTGCTTTTTTATAAACAAAAGGAAATTAATATACTAAATGGATGAGGTGCTTGTCTATTATGAATGAAGAATTAAAACCTGGTTGAATATTTGACCTCTTTAACATTTTCAGAGTTAATAGATACTTGGTTTTGTAAACTTAATCCTGATAATGCCATTTTATATAAATATGTAATACAAAATGGTAGAAGTACACTGGAGCCACTACAGAAGTTTTCAAAATTCTGACCTAATCCCAAATCAAATTTTTTTCAATGATTTTTGCAAAAGTCAAATTAGCAATTCAACAACCATTTCTGAAATCAAACATTCTAACATGGAAGAATCTAATGATTCACTAACTTGATGTTGACAAAGTTGGTAGAAAGACATAAAATCATGTTTTCTGTAATTAAACCTGTTTCTGTAAAAGCAGAATCTTCATAGAGTAAAACAACTACTGTTCAAATTTACATTAGACTCAATCTGTAGCTGACGTCTTTGAGGCAAAGTCCAGTGTTATTGGGTGATATGATGCACCTGTGCAAAGTGAGAACTGCACATGAATGTTTTGAGAGAAGGCTGCATATAGTAAAACAGCAGAAGGGCACATGTATAAACCCTGATAACAACCCCTGGAATTCATGCCATGCTTTAGAACTGATTTTTGTTTTGTTTTGTTTTGTTTTGTTTTGTTTTGTTTTGGTTTGGTTTTTTTAAGACAGGGTTTCTTTATGTAGCTTTGACTATCCTGGACTCTCTTAGTAGACCAAGCTGGCCTCAAAATCAAGGAACTACACCTGCCTCTACCACACTGACCTCTGCCTTCTGCCCTCTCTGCCCTCTCTGCTCTCTCTGCCCCAACCTCTGTCCTCTGTCCTCTCCCTCTGCCTCCCAAGAGTGCTAGGATTAAAGGCATGCACCACCACTGCTAGACTTTTGAGGTTTCTTGCTCAGAAATCTTTTCCTTTCACCAAATTCTCTGCAAATGATCCATTACATGATCCAATACAGAACTGAGACACAAAACTTAAGAAATTAGACTATAGATATTTTCAAATGCCTCAAAAGAAATTTTTGATAATTATTTCAGCTTTGTTTTTTCCTTTTTAATTTTTTATTAATTACAATTTATTCACTTTTTATCCCAGCTATAGCCTCTTTCCTCATCCCCTTCCAATGCTACCATCTCTCCCTCATCTTCTCCCTTGCTACTCCCCCAGTCCACTGATAGGGGAGGTCCTCCTCCACTTCCATCTGACTCTAGCCCATCAGGTCTCATCAGGACTGGATGCATTATCTTCCTCTGTGGCCTGCTAAGGCTCTTCGCCCCTCAGGTGATCAATGAGTCATCCACTGAGTTCATGTTAGAGACAGCCCCTGGTCCCCTTAAGAGGGAACCCACTTGAAGACTGAGCTATCATGGGGTACATCTCTGCAGGGGTTCTTCCATGCATGGTCCTTGTTTGGAAAATCAGTCTCAGAATAGACTCCTGTGTCCAGATTTTTTGGTTTTGGTGCTCATCTTGTGGAGCTCCTGTCCCCTCTATGTTTTCCATCTCCCTCTTTTTTTATAAGATTCCCTTCACTCTGCCTAAAAAATGGCTATTAGTCTCAGTATCTACTTTGATACTCTGCTGGCTAGAGTTAATTATTTCATTTTATCACTTTAATTATTCCAATAAGTCATACCCATTTCTGTTGAGAGAATATCTTATACATTGTATGAAAGAATCACCTGTAAAACAAAAAACAAACAAATAAACAAAAAATATGGCCTATAAGAATGGTAAAATACAATGTGAGACATCTGGCAGGCAGAGAGGATTCTGGGATGGAGCCAGACATAGGAGATTTGCCCTAGCAAAATGTGAGGAGAAAAAAAGCATGGTACCTGAGCAGAGGTAATAAGCCATGTGGCAGAATGGTTAGTACAGTATAAATGTGGCAGAATGGTTAGATTAGTATAAATGGATTATTTTAAATTATGAGCTATTCAGTGAACAGCCTAGCTATATGACCTAGACATTTCTAAGAATTTTTAGTCTCATAAGTCATTATTCCTGGAGCTTGGGGCCAGGAGAAACAAACAAACAAACAAATCAAAAACCAAAAACCAAAAAAGAAAAAGAAAAACAAAACAAAACAAAAAAAAAAACAACAAAACTCAACACATTTCTCTTAACAGGTTTGCCTTTATGTCTCTTTACACATAAGACTTAACGTATCTATTATGGTTGAGCTGTATAATAGTGTTCCTGAGATAAACCAGATATTTTTTTTTATCTCAAAGAACTTTCCTAAGAAAGAGAAGAAACAATTTAAAACACTTGATAAGATAAATACTTTACAAGTTAAGAGAACCAAGCAAACATGAAGTAAGAGCATCACTAAGGCAATGTGGCATGAAAAATGAGCCTTCCATCTAAGAAATCTTTCTAGAAATGAAATTGGAAGAATGGAATGGGTAAAACATAGGAGAATAGTATTTTCATTATAAGATAGTAAATGAAGGAAAGAGACAGAAATGATGGCTTGTATTTAATAAACTTTTTTCACATTAAATCACAGGGGTTGTAAAAAAAAAGGGGGGCTATAAAGTGATCAGCAGAATTAGGACTAGAGCAGGCTATGAGATATCTGATGGAAAATTGAGGAATTTGGATAAATAAAAAAATAAAAAATAGATAAATAAATAAATAAATAAATAAATAAATAAATAAATAAATAGTTGAAGGATCACTGAGAGATGTTAGAGCTTTATAACCTTCACCCTGATTCAAATTAGAGCATTCCAGAGTGAAATTAAATATGATTCTTAATCTAATTGAATTTGGTTTAGAAGACAAGGAAAAAATACTAGACCCTTTTGTGTCTTTGCATCTTCAGAAGAAAGTTCACAATGTGACATACCAATTTAGTAGTGCAAAACACTAAATTAGTACAAAACAGTGAGACAGGTATTGCAACAGCTTGCTTGTCACATACATGATTTGAGATTTACAATTTCTAGAAATGTGAGCAAAAACATCCATTGTTAATTCTGTCCAGTCTATTAAGGCAGTCTAACCATGCAGAAATTACATATTTTTTTTTCCTGAGAAATGCATGTTTGGAGTTGGAGCCATGATAGAGTGATTAACAGCATTTGGAGCTCAGCTCTGCATGGTGGCTCACACACATAATACCAGGACTTAGGAGGCAGAGGCAGGCTGATCACCTCATAACACCAGTTATAGGATATGCTATGGCCTCTTCTAACTTCTGCAGCATTAGGAAGGCAGAGGATAAAAGTACATACATCAAGGCAACACTCTCATATGCATAAAATGAAGTGAAATAAAACTAATAAGTCTGGGGGTGGTGTGATAGAGAGCTTGCCAAGTCTTCATACGATCCTGTATTCTGTCCCCAGTATTCAAAGTGAAATAAAATTATTTTTTAAAATGTATGCATAATTGAAAAAAATAGGTTGATTTGTTAGGAGAAATAGAGATCAATTACTGAGTGGTAATTTGTAGTTTTTTTGTATAAAGCAAAATTTCTGGTAATTACTTTTGACAAGCTCAGACATCAATTATATTTTAATATAAAAGAATTAGATTAGACCATGTATCAGGATACATATAAGATATAGGAAAGAAGGAGGGAAAGGAGAGAAAAAGAAGGGAGGAGGAAAAGGGGGAAAATATGTTTGCTTTGAGTGTTTGAGTTATGTGAACACATGTTAAATTAATGGTGGTTTCTTCTTTATCAAAAAGTGAGTAGTCCAGGAGACTTCCACATGCGGCCTCTGAAAATCATCAAAGGAGATGCTGAGTTTCAAAGCCAAACATTGGGCAGAGTGCAGAAAATCTTATGGAAGAAGGAAGAGATTAGAAAGACCTGGAGGGGACAGTAGCTCCACTAAGAGACCAACAGAGCCAAAAATCCTGGGCCCAGGGGGGTCTGCAGCAACTGATACTCTAACCACGGACCATGCATGGAGAGGACCTAGGCCCCTGCTCAGATGAAGCCCATAGGCTGCTCAGTTTCCAAATGGATTCCCTAATAAGGGGAGCAGGGGCTATTTCTGACATGAAATCAGTGCCTGGCTCTTTGATCACCACCTCCTGGGTGTGGGGGGTGCAGCCTTGCCAGGCCACAGAGGAAGATGATGCAGCCAGCCTTGATGATACCTGATAGGTTAGGGTCAAATAGAAGGGGAGGAGGTCCTCCCCTATCAGTGGACTCAGGGAGGATCATAAGGAAGAAGAGGGAGTGTAGGTGAGATTGGGATAACAAGAGGTGATAAGGAAGGATGGTGGCTACAGCTGGGATACAAAGTGAATAACTTGTAATAAATTGATTAATAGATAGATAGATAGATGGATAGATAGATAGATAGATAGATAGATAGATAGATAATAAAAACCTGAAATTTAAAAACATAAAATAAAAAAAAAGAAAAATGAGTAGCTAAAGCAACAGAAGTCTGTGCCATAATCTGAAGGGTGAAATCCTGAGATCACAGTAATAACATAATGATTCCTTCTGAGGAGAAGAGTAGGTAACTGTTCATGCCTTTTTGCATCTGATGGTTTTTTGAAAAGTTTGTTCTTCCTAGTCTCCTTTGTTTCCCTGCAGCTTTCATTTATCTTCACAAGATGACACACCTCATTGTCTTGGGTTGTTGTATCCACTTTTTAATATAAAAGTGTCTTATGTGATTAGGGAAGTATGCTTGTCCAATGTGTTTTCATCTTATAAGATTACATCTCTAACTCTTATTTAAAAATTAGGCTACAGAGTGGAGACTTCAGATTAGGGCTTCACTTATCATTCTTTAATATAATGTAGGATAATCATACTAAAATCTGTACACCTTAGGAAGCTAATCAAGAAGGATGACCCTAGTAAGATGTTCAATCTTCATTCAGAAAGACAAACGAGATGGATATCAGAAGAGGGAGAAAACAGGAAACAGGACAGGAACCTATCAAAGAGGGCCTCTGAAGGACTCTACCCAGCAGGGTATCAAATCATGTGCTTAGATTCATAGCTAAACTTTTTGCAGGTACAGGGAATATTATTTAAGAAGGAGGAAGATAGAAAGACCTGGAAGGGACAGGAGCTTCACAAGGAGAGCAACAGAACTAAAAAATTTGGGCACAAGGGTCTTTTTCTGAGATTGATACTCTAAATAAGGGCCATGCATGGAGATAACTTGGAACCCGTGCACAGAATTAGCCCATGGGAGCTCAGTGTCCAAGAGGGTTCACTAGTAAGAGGAACAGGGCTTGTCTCTGACATGAACTCACGGGCTAGCTCTTTGATCACCTCCTCCTCCTGAGGGGAAGCAGCCTTACCAGTTCACAGAGGAAAACAGAGAAGCCTGTCCTGATGAGACCTGATAGACTAGGGTCAGATGGAAGGGGAGGAGGTGATCCCCTTATCCCCCTATCTTTAGACTGGGGGATAAGCATTGGAGAAGAAGAGGGAGGGAGGGTAGGATTGGGAGGGAATGGAGGAGGAGGCTACAGCTGGGAAACAAAGTAAATAAACCGTAATTTATAAAAATAAAATAAAAAATTAAAAAAGAGAAACAAAATCCAACCCACTGCAGAGAAGCAAAGGCATGCAATATCATCCTACAACATCCTGTCATTTGAATAGGTTTGTATCTCCACAAGCGAGTACACATTTGTGATCTGAAAAACATCATGACAAGACATTTAAACTTTATTTTCATTGCAGACATATATTTTTATTCTCTAGTTTGCTTCATCACTTCAATTGTTTCTCCTAGAAATAAATATCCATCTGCAAGATAGCAAATCGATTACTTATCTTCTTTAAACAATGCTCCTAGAGAGGTTTGTGGTTAACATTTACATTGCATACCTCAGGGTTTTAATCATACTGCCAACTTTTGAACTTCTGTGATCATGAAGAACAGGTATGTGATGTGTTTCTCATCTTTATCCAAATTGTGACATAAACTTAGAATGCCAGCTTGTAGGTCTGTCATAGGATCCAGCCAGTTAAGTTGAAGCTAACTGTCTTGATTTTCTCTGATCACTCAAATACAGTAGTAATTTTCTGGATATAAAAGTATAAAAATTATGTTCTATAAAGAAACACAGATCATAGAAATAATTCAGTTGTTTACACTCTCCAAGCTGAGGACTAACAGGAACATATTTAATATACTGACTTTTTTAGTTTCCCATTTTTATCCTTCATGTTTTCTTTGTACTATTTAAAATTTTCCTCATTAGCATGGTACTATTTTTATATCCTTTCTTTCCTTTCCACCATTCATCTTGAGTATTTTTTAATGACAAGTTGACATGTTAAAATTTTCCTGAATGTACTGACGCCTGAAATAAAAGCATGCCTAAACAATCAAATGGTTTTCCTAATCGAAGTACTTACTCTACAAACCTAATGGAATGATTACCAGTGATAGAGACCAGGACATTTTCTGTTTGTTTTCCAAAGATTCTATTCCCTAACAGACCATGGGGTCTATGAGAAGACAGTTGGTTGATATTTGTTCCCTTCCTGTGGATATATAAATTTTCACCCACCCAACCTCTAGTTACAGACTGCCATACTTACTTAAGCAAATCTGCACTTCATGTCTACATTGATTAGCAACCGTTGTACAGTTTTACACTAGAAGTCAGTAGTGCAACAATAGAAAGAGTCTACTATGAGTAGTTTTGGAAGAAATTAAAAGAATTAAAACTTCATAATTAGCAAAAAAAATATTACTAAGTTATGTATTCCAGTTTTGATTTTGTTTCTGTGATAAAATATCTTCATGAAAAGCAGTTTAGGAGAGGAATATTTGTTTGGTTTACAATTCCATTACTGGTCAAGAAGAGAGGAACACACATGAACCCTTTCTTGCTGCTGATGTTTTTTTTTTTTTCACTCTTAAGTTCAGAGTCAAGCCCATGAAATGATGCTACATACACTCAGTGCCTGTCTTTTCATCCTTATTAACAAACAAACAAACAAACAAAAACATGTAAACTGAAAGGCCCAGCAGATCCAGATTTCTTTAAAATTCTTTTTGCAAGAGATTTTAGGTTGATCGATTGGCAGTAAAGACTACTCAGCATAGTGCAAAAAGAAGGGATTGTTAAAAGTGGCAATAGCCACTAGCTATTTCATGTATCAAAGAAAAGTATATCTCAACTACATATTTACATTGTAATAAACTATGTTCATTGTGTTTGAGTAAGAATTGATATAGCATGTACATTCATGTAGGAGAAAGACTAATTAAGTGACATTTGAGTTATTTCATATTGAATATTATACTTCTTTTTTCTATTTCACTTCTACTAATAATCCATGTAATAAAAAAGAAAACACTGTGAAAGCATATTACAACTTTTTCTGCCTTATTATACAAGATAAATACTGTAATCTCTTCATAGCTCAAAGTGAAGTAGAGTGATTTAATTACCTGTGAATAAAAGCAATTTAAGCAACTCGTCCTGATCCTTATCAATAGACAAAAATGAATCAAGAGAACCAAGAGACAAAAATGATTAAAAATCAATAATAGTGTCAACTGAATTCCAAAGTTAATACCTATGATGACTGTCTGACAGATAGAGGTCCCACTGGCTTCAGACATCTTTGGGGCACTGAAAAGTTCATTACAGATTTTGGTAGGGCATCACACATGCTTCTCCTGAACCCACCATTACTTAATTTTGTAAAATCTATTTCTGTTCATTTTAGTTGTTATGATGGCTTGTGTAATACATACTAAATATAATATAGAGACATAGTGGAATAGAAAACCTGAGCAAAGAAAATTCCCCTACTAGATTGGCCTGTCGGGCATGCATTTTATGAATTAATGACTGTTGTAAAGGAGCCTAGTATATTCATGCAGACAACAGAGCTTGATTGATTATGAGTTTTCCGAGGAGTATTAGTTTTTAAGGAATAAAGTGGTTATGAAAAATAGCTGAGCCTGGGTACAAGAGGCCAGAACAGATCATTGGTGAAAGTGCAGTGTGAGTAACAATGGAAAACCCCATAGTTGAAGGGGTTATGAAGAAAAGTTGAGTCTTTGAACTATGTTTCATAGTCAAAGTACCTGTAAAGAGCATAGGAGAGGCTACTGATGAAGGAGCAGCCCAGTTGCAGTGAAGACCCTGTCATTTTGGAGACTGAAGTAACATATGATGACCACATGGAGAGTAGGAGATGTAGCCTAGGAAATAAACTGTGTTACTAATGGGAGAGCTAGAGAAAAAGGACCCTTTCAAAGTACAGTTTATGAGTGAATTCCAGATATCCAACATGGGGTTTTCTACATCATTGGACTTTGGTTTTGCTTTACTTTGCATGCCTGAGTCCTTCCACCTTAGAGTAAGAAAGTATGTAATGTTATTTATTTACCCATTTACTCTATCTATATGTCTGTCTGTCTATCTACTATCTATCTATCTATCTATCTATCTATCTATCTATCTATCTATCTATCTATCTATCTCTACCCATCATCTGTCTATTCATTCATTTATTTACTTAATTTTGATAGAGCCCATAGGGAAGAAACTGGAAATTTAGAGAGTCTTTGGATGCTTTAGAATGACAGAACTTTTAAAGTATTTAAAATTTTAAAGAATGTGAAAATTCTAAAAGTTGAAATGTTGCATATTTTGATATTAAGAGATGGCTCAGAGGTTAAGAGCACTGGCTGTTCTTAAAGTTCCTGAGTTCAATTCCCAGCAACAACATGGTGGCTCACAACCATCTATAATGTGATCTGGTGCCCCTTTCTGGACTGCAGGTAGAATACTGTATACATAGTACATAAATAAATAAATCTTTTTTTGATTGTTTTGTTTTTGTATTTTCTTTTTTTTAATTTTATTTTTTTCTCATCAGTTACATTTTATTAACTCTGTATCCCAGCTGTGTCCCGATCCCTCATTCCCTCCCAATCCTACCCTCCCTCCCTCATCTCCACTGTGCTCCTTTCCAAGTCCACTGATTAGGGGGGGACCTCCTCCCCATTCATCCGATCCTGTTTTAGCAGGTATCTTCAGGACTGCCTGCAAAGCCCTCCTTGGTGGCCTAATAGGACTGCTCCTCCCTTGTGCGGTAGGGAGGTCAAGGAGCCAGCCATTGAGTTCCTGTTAGAAATAGTCCTTGTTCCCCTCACGATGGGAAACCAATTGGTTACTGAGCTACCACAGGCTACATCTGAGAAGAGGTTCTAGGTTATATCCATACGTGGTCCTTGGTTGAATGTCAGTCTCAGAAAAGACCCTGTGCCCAGATATATTTGGTCCTTGTGGAGCTCCTATCCTTTCCCCATCATACTAACTCCCCTTCTTTCATATGATTCCCTGTACTCTGCTGAAGGTTTGGTCATGAGTCTTTGTATCTGCTTTGAAAACACTGCTAGTTAGAATCTTTCAGATGTGCTCAGTAGACTCCTGTCATACGTTCAGTGTACATCCCATCTGTCTTTCTAAATGAGGATTGATCATCTTACCCCATGTCCCCATGTCCGCTCTCTTGATTACCTTTTTTAGGTGTATAGATTTCATTATGTTTATCATATCTTTTAGGTCTATATAAGTGAGTATATACCATGTTTGTCTTTCTCCTTCTGGGATATTTCACTCAGAATGATCTTTTCTAGATCCCACCATTTGCCTGCAAATTTCATAAATAAATATTTAAAAAATATTAACAAACATCTTGAGGTCAAATGAGGAAAACCTTCTAATCCAATAGTGACATGTTTATGTGTCAAGTTGACAGGTGATCAATTCTAATGGGTAGTTTTATGTCAACAAAATAAAAGTTAGCCATTTGTAAAGAAACTGCCTCAGTTCAGATAATGTTCTTTTTTTCACATTATTATTATTATTATTATTATTATTATTATTATTATTATTATTATTATTTGCACTTTATTCATTTTGTATCCCCCTAAGCCCCTCCCTCCTCCCCTCCCAATCCCACTCTTCCTCCCCTTTCTGCATGCATGCCCCTCCCCAAGTCCACTGATAGTGGAGGTCCTCCTCTCATTCCTTCTGATCTTAGTCTATCAGATCACATCAGGAATGGCTGCAGGAGAACAACAGAACAAGAAAATTTGAACACAGAGAACTTCCCAGAGACTCATACTCCAACCAAGGACTATTCATGGAGATAACCTAGAACCCCTACACAGAGGTAGCCCATGGAAGTTCAGTGTCCAAGTGGATTACATAGTAACGGGAAGAGGGACTGCCTCTGACACAATCTGATTGGCCTGCTCTTTGATCACCTCCCCCTGAGGGGGGAACAGCCTTACCAGGCCACAGAAGAAGACAATGCAGAAAATGTTCTTGCCAGTACCAAAGCTGTGGGACATTTTCTTGATTGGTGATTGACATTTTTTGGTCCAGCTTATTTTCAGTTTTAACCCTCAGCTGGTAGTTCTAATGTATATAAGAAAGCAAAGGAAAGAAAGAAAGAAAGAAAGAAAGAAAGAAAGAAAGAAAGAAAGAAAGAAAGAAAAGAAAAGTGATTAAGCTAGGAGTAGCAAATTAATAAGCAACATTCTATGGCTTTTGCTTTAGTTCCTGACTCCTAGTCTCTGCCTTCAGTTCCTGCACTGACTTCCATCAGTGAAGGACTTATAGACTATTAGGTAAAATTAACATTTTATTCCAAATTGCTTTTAGTCATGGGGATTATCATAATAGAAATGCAAACTAAGACAGTTATCAAGCTTTAAGAGTAGAAATACAACTATTTGATATCTATATTCTCAATGGCATCACCAGACAAATAAACATCCTAACTCAACAAATATACTTTAAAATATCTTTCTTTACTTCCAATACTGAGTTATATGGCTCATACTGATTTTAATTTGTAATTTTATCATGCTCTGATAAAGGTGCATTGTCATGCCTTGCTTAGAAATCTGCCTTCAAGCATTACTTTTGGGTTTACTTTATATCTGACATTCTTAGAATAATCCCATTAGCTTATTTGCTATTAAACTATGTTTTTTACATTCTTCATATGCTAGAAGATAATACATTATTACATCAAAAACAACAACAAACATAAACTCACAAGCCAGTAAAAATAGTCCTGGGAGAAATAAAAATGATAAAGAAGAGCTTGTTCACAATTTTTGGCAGTCACATGATATTTCATCTCAAAAAAGTACTCAGTGACCTTGTATACCAGGCATAGTTTAACCATGATTAGTAAAACTTGTTATGTGTTTATAAAAATTCATACACAGCCATCTTATTGTTTTACATACCATGAGAATGACAACTTAATGTATAGCATTTTTTCAGTTTATTTTTATAAATGTTTCTTCAAAACTTATTATGCCTCAGGATATACAAATAAATAACACGTCCTTACCTTCAAACAAATGTTATGTAACAGTAAAGCCCACCTGAAACAAAAATAAGCAAGTTAGGTGGAGAAATGTAAGGCAGTCTGCAGCTCAGTCATGTTTGATTTTAACTATGTAATGGCCTTGAAAGACATGATGTTTATGTTGTTCTTTGAATTATATTTATGTTTAAAAATTCATCGATCTGCACTGTAGTTGTATCATTATACTCTGTAATTATTTTCAAAGATTTCAACTCAATGATTCTTAAATTTTACAAGCTGTCTCGATACATTAAAGAAAAAAATGTGAAAACTTTATAGAATATTCAAATCCTAATGTTCACCTATGCACAGAACACCTTATAGTGTTTAGATATTCTGGTAAGGAATCTTTTTAAGAGATATATCTCTATGTCTATTTATTATACAAAGAAATATGGTCCAGAAAGGTAAAATTCTGTACTCACTGAAAAGAACAGAGTTCAAAGCAAAGTCTTCTTCACCATGTCATAATGTTCTTTCCACAACCACAAACATTTCTTCTCTGGTTAATCCTTTACTGAGGTGACAGAGTTTTGAATATTTTGGAGAACATGTATTTGTAATCTTTCTCCAAGAAACTAAGCAAGCCACATTTTAGGCGTTTTAAAATTAAGACTTATTTTTAGGGAATAATATTGAAAGAATGCCTGAATAAATCTAGTGCTCATAGAATTAACTATTTTAAGCTAGATTTCCTATAGGGGATTTTATTTGTAGGATCATAGCTTTGTTTTTCTGGATCTTTTATAAGAAGTTATAATCCACATCATGAAATCTGTTATTGGAGATTTTTTTTTTCTATAGACAACACACAGCTACAACACTCTCTTAAAAAAAAAAAAAAAAAAAAAAGGAGGCGGGGCAGGATGGCGGCGCCAGGAGGACTCTCATTCTGAGGAGCAGCACAGCAGGATTGGCACAGTGACCAGCAATCAGAACTCGCGGCCATAAAACACAAGTGGTTGTGTTTCTCAGGTGAGAGGATACCCCACGGTGGGGGACTCAATCAGCTTTAACTCACCCGGCTAAACTTCGGAAGAGATCCCAGTTCCGCCAGGTGCTTAGTCGCCAGCCCAGAGCTACCCGCCAGCGCGATATGGTTACAGTCCCAGACTGAACTGTGGGCCCACAACACCACAGACTGGATTTCCCAGTCGAGAGATAACCCCATGGAGCAGGAAACAATTGGGACCGACCCCAGGTTACCCAGACGTCCCCTGGAAAAGACTCGGGTTCCGCGGGTGCCCCAGGAGCCAGCCCGGACCCAGAGCCAGGAGGGACAAAGGCGCCTGCCTGCACAGAGCCCTGCCTGCGCGCGTGATTCGCCGCCTCAGATAGAACTGTGGGCACCAGGGCAACAGGGCACCAGACTGCGTGTCTCTTGCAGGAGGAAACCCCCAGCGGAGGGGGTCAGCAGCTATAACGCTTAGGACACCCAGCGCCAAAACACTTCCTGGACTCACGCAGACTCTAGTGCAGGCAGAAGCGCTGTGCTCTGCCGCCATTGTTGCGATCCCCTGGGGCACTGGGACACACAGCTGCAGCCTCGGACCTGCAGGAGACGAAGAGCCATTACAGCAGCCCTCAGATACTGTGCCAGGGATCGGCCAGTTGTCCCTGGCTGGACTGCCAAAACTGTGGGAATCCCTGATCCTTCAGGGGGGCTGCACCCACAGCGTCTGGACCAGAGCGGTGCCTACTGCCACCATCACCAGATAGAGACAAACAGCTTCTGGTCCAGAGTGAGGCACCCAGCCTCCAGACCAGAGCAGTGCCCCCTGGTGCCAACTCAACCTAGGTGCACATTCTCCAGGTCCAGAGCAGAGCAATCAGCCTTTGGCCCAGAGACTTGCTGAGTGCACCTCCCACTTTCTCAGACAGAACTGTGCGCCCCAAGATAACAGACTGAGTTTCCCTGTTGGGAGAAAACCCCACAGCTAGGGAATCAGCAGTCTCTTCAAGAGGACTGTACATGGAAATTTAGTGAGCAGCAGCACACTAAATTTATAACAAGAAACCCAGCAGTGGGGCAGCTGTCTTGAGAAATTTTATGGGTAAGAGGAGATCCACCCGCCTAACAGACCACAGCTACTACTCAGGGCTATAAACCTGAGGTGAGCAGTGGCAACTCCGGAGAAACACTGGCCATACAGTGACCATAACCAAAAAGCAGAGAAGGACTCCTTCAGGAAAAATCATCTTCCAGCCAAGGGGATACTCCCTACCTCAGGACTCCAGGAAGCACAGAAACTAACAGCCAACACCTAAATCAGCCCAATGGGTAGAGGTCAGCGTAAAGGCTCAACCAACAAAAGACAGAGCAATATGGCATCTGCAGAACCCAGCCATCCAGGGGCGAACAGCCCTGAACAATGCAGCATAATATAAAATCAAGAAGATGACCTTACATCTATGTTGATGAAGAGAATAATAGAGGAAACAGATAAAATACATAAAGAATTAGAGGAAGATAAAACCAAACAGATCATGGCTACCCGTAAAGAAATGGAGGAAGATAAAGACAAGCAAATTAGGGCCATCCGTGAAGAAATATGGGCAGATGCAGCCAAACAGCTTGTGGCCTTCAGAGAAGAAAAAATTAAATCACTGAAAGAAATCAAAGAGACAGAGTTGATGGAACTAAAAGAAAAAGAGGAAAATAAAAGCAGACAGGTGAAGGAAGTCAACAAAACAACTCAAGACCTGAAGATAGAACTAGAAAAATTAAAGAAAACACAAATGGAGGAAATAATGGAGAGGAAAAATTTAGGGAAGAAAACAGGAACTACAGAGGTAAGCATAACCAACAGAATACAAGAAATGGAAGAAAGAATCTCAGGTGTAGAAGATACAATGGAAGAAATCGATGTATCTGTCAAAGAAAATGTTAAATCCAAAAAATTCCTGACACAGACCGTCCAAGAAATCCAAGACAGTATGAAAAGACAAAACCTAAGAATAATAGGAATAGAGGAAAAAGAAGACTCCCTTCTCCAAGGCCCAGAAAATATTTTCAACAAAATCATTATAGAAAATTTCCCCAAGTTAAATGAGAAGCCAATAAGGATACATGAGGCCTACAGAACACCCAACAAATTTGACCAGAAAAGAAAATCCTCCCGCCACATAATAATCAAAACAGTAAGTATACAGAACAAAGAAAAAATACTAAAAGCTGCAAGGGAAAAAGGCCAAGTAACATATAATTGCAAACCATTAGAATCACACCTGACTTTTCAACAGAAACTATGAAAGCCAGAAGGGCCTGGACAGATATCATGCAGACCCTAAGAGAACACAGATGTCAGCCCAAGCTACTATACCCTGCAAAACTCTCAGTCCTCATAGACGGAGAAAACAAGATACTCAATGACAAAAACAAATTTCAACAATACCTACACACAAATCCAGCATTACAGAAGACACTGGAAGGGAAAATACAACCCAAGAAAATTAGCTTCTGTCAAGAAAACACAGGAAATAATTAAACTTACTACAGCAAAACAAAAAGCAACCAAGCACACAAACTTATGAACACAGCCAACATCAAAATCAAAGGATCTAACAGCCACTGGTCATGAATCTCTCTCAACATCAATGGACTCAACTCTCCAGTAAAAAGACACAGATTAACAGAATGGATACGTAAACAAAACCCAGCAATCTGTTGCATACAAGAAACACACCTAAGACACAAAGATAGACATTACCTGAGGGTAAAAGGTTGGAAGACGACTTTCCAAGCAAATGGACCCAAGAAACAAGCAGGAGTAGCCATTCTAATATCTGATAAAATAGACTTTCAACCAAAATTAATAAAAAAAGATGAGGAAGGACACTTCATACTCATCAAGGGAAAATTCCACCAGGAAGACATCACAATCCTGAACATCTATGCCCCAAATACAAGAGCACCCACATTTGTAAAAGAAACATTGATAAAATTTAAACCACATATAGATCCCCACACATTAATAGTGGGAGACTTCAACACCCCACTCTCAACAAAGGACAGGTCAACAAAACAGAAATTAAACAAAGAAACAATATCTCTGACAGAGGTCATGAATCAAATGGACCTCACAGACATCTACAGAACTTTACACCCCAACACAAAAGAATTTACCTTCTTCTCAGCACCTCATGGAACCTTCTCCAAAATAGATCATATAGTTGGTCACAAAGCAAGCCTCAACAGATACAAGAAGACTGAAATAATCCCTTGTATCGTGTCTGATCACCATGGAATACAGCTGGACTTCAACAACAACAGAAATAGCAAAAAGCCTACACACACATGGAAACTGAACAACTTGTTACTAAATGACAGCTGGGTCAGGGAAGAAATAAAGAAAGAAATTAAAGCCTTTCTAGAACTCAATGAAAATGAAGACACAACATACCCTAACTTGTGGGACACAATGAAAGCAGTGCTAAGAGGAAAGTTCATAGCACTAAGTGCCTTCAAGAAGAAATTCGAGACAGCTCATTCAAGCAACTTAATGGCCCACTTAAAAACCCTAGAAAAAGAAGAAGCAGACACACCAAAAAGGAGCAGACGGCTGGAAATAATCAAACTCAGGGCTGAAATCAATCAATTAGAAACAAATAAAACAGTTCAAAGAATCAATTAAACCAAGAGCTGGTACTTTGAGAAAATCCACAAGATCGACAAACCCTTAGCCAAGCTAACTAAAAGGCAGAGAGACACCACCCAAATCAACAAAATCAGAAATGAAAGGGGGGACATAACTACAGACATTGAGGAAATCCAAACAATCATTAGGACTTACTTCAAAAGTCTATATGCCACAAAATTTGAAAATCTAAATGAAATGGACAATTTTCTTGATCAATTTGAGTCACCAAAGCTGAATCAGGACCAGGTAAATCAATTAAATAGTCCTAATCCCCCAAAGAAATAGAAGCAGTCATCAAAAGTCTCCCATCCAAAAAAAGCCCAGGACCAGATGGCTTCAGCGCAGAATTCTACCAGACCTTCAAAGAAGAGCTAACTCCAATTCTCTTCAAACCATGCCACAAAATAGAAACAGAAGGAACATTACCAAACTCATTCTATGAAGCCACAATCACCTTGGTACCTAAACCTCACAAAGACTCAACAAAGAAAGAGAATTTCAGGCCAATCTCCCTTATGAACATTGATGCAAAAATACTTAACAAAATACTTGCTAACCAGATCCAAGAACACATCAAAGATATTATCCACTATGACCAAGTAGGCTTCATCCCAGGTATGCAGGGGTGGTTCATTATTCGGAAATCCATCAATGTGATCCACCATATGAACAAACTGAAAGAAAAAAACCACATGATAATCTCCCTAGATGCTGAAAAAGCATTTGACGAAGTCCAACACCCATTCATGTTTAAAGTACTGGAGAGATCAGGGATACAAGGCACATATCTAAACATAGTAAAGGCGATATACAGCAAGCCTATAGCCAACATCAAACTGAACAGAGAGAAACTTAAAGCAATCCCACTGAAATCAGGGACAAGACAAGGCTGCCCACTGTCTCCATATCTCTTCAACATAGTGCTGGAAGTCCTTGCTAGAGCAATAAGACAGTCGAAGGAGATCAAGGGGATACAGATGGGAAAGGAAGAAGTCAAATTATCACTATTTGCAGATGATATGATAGTATATATGAGTGACCCCAGAAACTCTACCAGGGAACTCCTACAGCTGATAAACACCTTCAGCAAAGTAGACGGATACAAAATTAACTCAAAAAAATCAGTAGCACTTCTGTATACAAAAGACAAAAGGGCTGAGAAAGAAATTAGAGAAACAACACCATTCACAATAGCCACAAATGACATAAAGTACCTTGGTGTAACCCTAACCAAGCAAGTCAAAGACTTGTATGAAAAAAATTTCAAGTCTCTGAAGAAAGAATTAGAGGAAGATATGAGAAGATGGAAAGATCTCCCATGCTCATGGCTTGGCTTGATTAACATAGTAAAAATGGCCATCTTACCAAAAGCAATCTACAGATTTAATGCAATTCCCATCAAATTGCCAACACAATTCTTTACAGACCTGGAAAGAAAAATTCTCAAATTCGTATGGAATAACAAGAAACCGAGAATTGCTAAAACAATCCTCTACAATAAAAGATCTTCTGGAGGTATCTTCATCCCTGATCTCAAGCTGTACTATAGATCAACAGCTATAAAAACTGCATGGTACTGGCATAGAAACAGAATGGTGGATCAATGGAATGGAACAGAAGACCCAGAAATAAACCCACACACTTACTGTCACCTGATTTTTGACAAAGATGCCAAAACAATTCAATGGAAAAAAGATAGCATCTTTAACAAATGGTGCTGGTCCAACTGGATGTCTACATGTAGAAAAATGAAAATAGATCCATACTTATCACCCTGCACAAAACTGAAGTCCAAGTGGATCAAAGACCTCAACATAATACCAGACACATTAAATCGGCTAGAAAAAAAAGTGGGAAATACCCTAAATCTCATTGGTACAGGAGAAAACTTCCTGAACAGAACACCAACAGCACAGGCTCTAAGAGCAACAATCAATAAATGGGACCTCATGAAATTGAAAAGCTTCTGTAAAGCAAAGGACACCATCATCAAAACAAAGCGACTGCCAACAGATTGGGAAAGAATCATCACCAACCCTTTATCTGACAGAGGACTCATATCCAATATATATAAAGAACTAAACAAGCTGAAAAGCAACAAACCAAGTAATCCACTTAAAAAATGGGGAACAGAGCTAAAGAGAGAATTCTCTGCAGAGGAATATAGAATGGCAGAGAAGCACTTACAGAAATGCTCAACCTCATTAGCCATTAGGGAAATGCAAATCAAAACAACCCTGAGATTTCACCTTACACCCATCAGAATGGCCAAGATGAAAATCTCAAGGGACAACACATGCTGGAGAGGTTGTGGAGAAAGGGGAACCCTTCTCCACTGCTGGTGGGAATGTAAATTGGTACAACCACTCTGGAAATCAATCTGGCGCTTTCTCAGACAACTAGGAATAGCTCTTCCTCAAGATCCAGCCATACCACTCCTAGGCATATACCCAAAAGAGGCGCAAGTACACAAAAAGGATATTTGCTCAATCATGTTTGTAGCAGCTTTATTTGTAATAGCCAGAAGCTGGAAACAACCCATATGCCCCTCAACTGAAGAATGGATGCAGAAACTGTGGTACATCTATACAATGGAGCATTACTCAGCAATGAAAAATAAGGAAATCTTGAAATTTGCAGGTAAATGGTGGGACCTGGAAAGGATCATCCTGAGTGAGTTGTCCCAGAAGCAAAAAGACACTCACGGTATATACTCACTCATATAAACATACAATATAGAATAAACCCACTAAAATCTGTACATCTAAACAAACTAAGCAAAAGAGAGGACCCTAACTAAAATGTTCAATCCCCATCCTGAAAGGCAAAGAGGATGGACATCAGAAGAAAAAGAAAATAGGAAACAACCTCGGAACCTGCTACAGAGGGCCTCTGAAAGCCAGAAGAAAACAGGAAATAACCTTGAAACCTGCCACAGAGGGCCTCTGAAAGCTTATGCAGTATAGACTGTCAAAGCACATGCTGAGCCTGATGGCCAACTGATGGGCAGAGTGAATGGAATTTTATGTAAGAAGTGGGAAATAGTAAGAGCTGGAGGGGACAGGAACTCCACAAGCAGAGCAACAGAACAAGATAATTTGAACACAGGGAACTTCCCAGAGACTCATACTCCAACCAAGGACTATTCGTGGAGATGACCTGGAACCCCTGCACAGGTGTAGCCCATGGCAGTTCAGTGTCCAAGTGGTTTACATAGTAATGGGAAGAGGGACTGTCTCTGACATAATCTGATTGGCCTGCTCGTTGATCACTTCCCCCTAAGGAGGGAGCAGCCTTACCAGGCCACAGTAGAGGACAATGCAGCCACTTTTGATGAGAACTGATAGACTAAGATCAGAAAGAAGAGGAGAACCTCCCCTATCAGTGGACTTGGGGAGTGGCATGCATGCAGAAAGGGGAGGAAGGGTGGGATCGGCAGGGGAGGAGGGAGGGGCTTATGGGGGGATACAAAATGAATAAAGTGTAATTAATAAAATAAAAAAATAATATGACAGAAAAAAAAAGAGGAAACAAATACCAAGGAGCAACACCTACTCAAAAAGACAAGAAAACATACCAGCACATAGAACTTCAATATTCCCAATTCCAGAACATAGATGCCAGCATCAAAATGCAGTGACTAACATTCAGGACAATATATCTTCACCAGAGCCCACATCCTACCACAGCAGGCTCTGAATAGTTCAGCATAGCAGAAAAATATGGAAAAGATATTTTAAAAGCCTTTATAAATATGACAAATTCTTTAAAAAGGAAAACATAAAGCCCTTTAGTAAATCTATGAAAATACAAATATACAGTGGAAAAGTATGAATAAAACTGCTTAAGACCTGAAATCAGAAATAGAATCAATAAAGAAAGCTCAAACTTTGAGAATTACGGAAATAAAAAGTTTAGGAACTTGAACAAGAGCCATAGAACAAAGCTTCAACAAAAAAACTAGAAGAGATAGAAGGCACTAAAGACATGATATAAAAATATGATGCATTAGTCAAATAAATTGTCTAATCTAAATACTACTGGCATAAAACATCTAGGAAATCTGATACACAAGGAAAAGACCAAAGTAAGAAAAATAGGAGTAGAGGAACGTAAAAGACACAAAACATTTTCAACCAAATCATAGAAGAAAATTTCTCTAACCTGTAGGTGATGCTTACCAAAGTAAAAGAAGCATATAGAAAACCAAATAAACTATACCAGAAATGAAAGACCTCTCAGCACATAATAGTCAAAACACTTAACTTATAGAATAAAGAAGGAATATTAAAATATGCAAAGGAGAAAATACAAAAAAGGTAAAAATTCAGACTTCTTAGAATTACACTTGAATTCTGAATGGAGATGCTAAAAGCCAGAAAGGTTTGGACAGATGTTCTGTAGACTCTAAGAAAGCAGGTCATACTTCTATACACAGCAAAACTTTCATTTACCATAGTTGTCAAAAAGAAGACTTTTCATAATAAACACAACTTTAAACAATATCAGTGTACAAATCCAGCCCTACAGAAGATGCTACAAGGGTTAACTTCAAGCTATAGCAAACAGTAGAGGCTAATTACCTCCAAGAAAACCCAAAAAATATATAATTCCAAAAATGTCAAAAGATACACACCGCACACTCACACACATACACACACACACACACACACACACTACCACCATTACCACCACCACAACCACCACCACAAACTGCAAGATGACAGACATCAGTAATCATTGATATTCCCCAACATCCACAGTCTCAATTCCCCAATAAAAAAGACAAACTACCACAAAGTATGTGAAAGCAGGATCCATCATTCTTATGCCTCCAAGAAACATACTTTAACATCAAGTCTAGATACCAGCTGAGGGTAAAGATATAAAAAATATATTCCCAGAAAACAGACCTATGAAACAAGCTGGTTTGATACAGGCAGTTTATTATGGGAAAGGCAAGACAGAGACAATGGGAGAGCTTAGAAGAGAGAGGAGAATACAGAGTGGGGAGACAGACAGACAGAGAACAAGAGGAACAGATGGAGGGACAGAAAGAGAGAAAAGGGAGAGAGAAAAGAATAAGAGATGGGTCCTTTTAGCTCCAGCCCCTGGGAGCGGCAACCAATGATGACATCACAGGTTGCTAAGCAACCTAAAAGGGGGCTAGTTATATGTTATCACTAAGAGTAGCCATTTTACTATGTGACAAAACAAAGTTCAAATAAAACTAATCAGAAAAGATACAGTAGGAAACTTTATAATCATAAAAGGAAAAATTTGTCAAAAGAGGATATTTAAATACCTAACATCCAAACATTACAACAGAGTTTGTAAAAGAAATACTACTACAGTTTAAATCACATACTGGCCTTCATACATTAGTAGAAGTCTTCAATATTCCAGTCTAAACAGGAGAAAGGTCATTAAGACAAACACTGAGCAGAAAATTGTTGGAGATTATGGATGTTATAAATAAAAGGGACCTAAGAGATATTTTTATTAAATTTTGATTTTTATATTAATTAAAGTATATTCACTTTGTATCTCAGTTGTAGCACCCTCCCTCCCTCCCTCTCAACCCCACCCTCCCTCCCTAATCTCCTCCCTGCTCCTCAATAAGTCCAATGATAGGGGAGGTCATCCTCCCCTGCCATCTGACCCTAGCTTATCAGATTTAATCAGGTCTGGCTGCATTGTCCTCTTCTGTGGTCTGGTAAGGCTGCTCCCATCTCACAGGGGGTGATCAAAGAGCCAGCCACTGAGTTCATGTCACAGATAGTCCCTGTTCTCCTCACTACGGTACCCACTTGGATACTGAGCTGCCATGGGACATAATCTCCACAAGTAGAGCAACATAACCAAAATATCTGGGTACAGGGGTCTTTTCTGAGACTGATACTACAACCAAGGACCATTCATGGATATAACCTAGAACCTCTGCTCAGATATAGCTCATGGCAGCTCAGTATCCAATTGGTTCCCTAATAAGGGGATGAGGGACTGTCTCTGACATGAACTCATTGACTAACTGATCACCTCTTCTACCCTCAGGAGGAAGCAGCCTTACCAGGCCACAGAGAAGGACAATGTAACCAATCCTGATCAGACCTCATAAGTTAGGGTTAGATAGAAGGAGAGGAGAACCTTTAAAAATCTGTACTCCACCAAAGTGGAGTTTTTAGTTTTCCACTGGAAAATAAAAAAAAAAAAAAAATTCTATTTTTCTTGATATATGTCACTCAGAAATGTTAAATCAAGATCAAATAAGAAGTGTATTCATCTTTTTTATTTTTTATCCCCCCCTCAGCTTCCTCCCTCGACCCCTCCCAATCCCAACCTCCACCCTTTTCTCTACCTCTGCCCCTCCCCCAGTACACTGATAGGGAAGGTCTTCCTCCATTTCCTTCCGAACCTAGTCTATCAGGTCTCATCAGGAATGGCTGCATTGTCTTCCTTCCTCTGTGGCCTGGTAAGGCTGTTTCCCCCTCTTTGGGAGATGATCAAAGAGCAGGTCAATCAGTTCATGTCAGAGACATTCCCTGTCCCTATTACTACGGAGCCCACTTAGACATTGAAGTGGCATGGGTTACTCTGTGTAGGGGTCTTAGGTTATATCCATGAATGGCACTTGTGTGGAGTATCAGTCTCAGAAAAGACCCCTGTGCCCAGATTTTTTTTGGTTCTGTTGCTCTCCTTGTGGAGCTCCTGTCCTCTCCAGGTATTACTATTTCCCACTTCTTTCATAAGATTCCCTGCACTCTGCACCAAGTTTGGCTAAAAATCTCAGTATCTGCTTTGATAAGCTGCAAGGTAGAGCCTTACAGAGGCCCTCTGTGGGAGGTTCCTGTTTTCTCCCTCTTCTGATGTCCATCCTCTTTGCCTTTCTGAACGGGGATTGAGCATCTTAGCCAGAGTTCTCCTAGAGAAACAGTGGTAGTCATTAAAAGTCTACCAGTCCCTGTTCTCCAAAAAATACTCAGGTTCACATGGTTTGTAAGACAGAAATATAGCAGAATTTCAAAGAATAGTTAAAGAAGAGTTAAGCACAATATGCCTCAAATTATTCCACAAATAGAAACAGAAGGAATAGCATTCAATTTTATTTATGAGGCCTTAGTTACCCTGATAGTCACAGCACATAAAGGCCCAACAATGAAAGGAAATTACAAACAATTTCCCTTATGAACATATATGCAAAATACTCAATAAAGTATTTGCAAATCTAATTCAAGAACACATCAAGAATATCATCTATCATGTAAAATAAGCTTCATTTCATAGATGCAGAGATGGTTCAACATACATAAATTGATAAATGTAATCCACTATTTAAATAAACTGAAAAAAATCACATGGTCATTTCATTATATATATAAAAGTCCTCTGACAAAATGCAACACCCCTTCATGACAAAATTCCTGGAGAGATTAGGGATACAAAGGATATTCCCTGCCATAATAAAGGTATTATCAACCAAGCCCATAGCCAGCATCTTCAATTTCAATAAAGAGAAAAATTAAAGCAACCCAACTAAAATCAGAACTAAGACAAGATTGTGCACTCTTCATACATTTTCAAGTCTTGGCTAGAAACATAAGACAACTGGGATAGATCAAGGAAATAAAAAGTGAAAAGGAAGAAGTGAAAAAAATTTCTTATTTGCAGGTGATAGGAGTATATGTAAGCAATCTGAAAATTTCCAAGATAAAACAACTCCAGCTGCTATACACTTTTTGCAAAGTAGCTGGATAAGAAATTCAATCACAAATATCAGTAGGCCTTATTTATAAAACTACCACAGTACTGACAAAGAAATGAGAGAAACATTGCCTTTAAATAGCCTCAAATATGTAATATATCTTGGGATATGTCTAGCCAAGCACATGAAATACTAATATGATAAAAACTAAGGTAATGAAGAAAGAAATTGAAGAAGATATGAGAAGACTGAAAGATCTGTTGGAGTAACAGTAAAAATGTACAATTACAAAGAGCAACCTACAGATTTAATGTAATCCTCATAAAACTTCCAGCAAAATTCTTCATAGATCTTGAAAAGACAATTTTTGGCTTCAAATGGATGGAAACACACACACACATAATACACACACCTCACAACAGTTCAAATAATTCTAAATAAAGAAAGGACTACTGGAGGAATTAGCATTTCTGATTTAAAGTTAAACGGCAGCACTATATAATAAAACAGAATGGTATTGACAGGGAAATAAAATCATTTGTCAGTGAAATTGAATTGACAATCCAGACATAAATCAGTAAAACTATAGACACATGATTTTTGGTACAGAAGCCAGAAATGCACACTGGAAAAAAGGGTGGGGGGGCAACATGTTTAAGCAAGTATGATAGATAAAATGGATTGTTGTTTATAAGAAAATCTAAGTAGAACCATATTTATACCCCTACACAAAACTCAAGTCCAAATGGATCAAAGATGTTAACATACAGTCAGAAACACTGGTTCTGATAGAGTAGAAAGCAGAGAACACTGTTATAACTTACTGTTATAGGTGAAGACTTTATGAACAAATCACTGTTAATGTGCACATTAAAACCAACAATTAATAAATGTTGGTTTATTAATTGTTGAAACGAAGAAGCTTTTGCAAGGCAAATGACACCTTCATTTGAACAAAATAGTATCTTATAGAAAAGGAAAATATTTTTCCAAGTATTCATGCAGTAGAGTGCTGATATTCACAATATATAATGAATTTCAGAAATTAGATAACAACAAAACAAATAGCAAAATAAAAATTGGGTAGAGATCTCTCAACAGTGAAAACTTCAAAATCTGAGAAATACTTAAAGAATTTATTTTTTTATTTTTTATATTAATTAGAGTTTATTTACTTTGTATTCCATCTGCAGCCCCCTCCCTCATCTCCTCCCAATTCCACCCTCCCTCCCTAATCTTCTCCCATACCCCTCTCCAAGTCCACAGATAAGAGAGGCCCTCCTCCCCTTCCATCTGATACTAGCCTATCAGTTCTCATTTGAACTGGCTGCATTGTCTTCTTCTGTGGCATGGCAAGGCTGCTCCTCCATCACGGAGAGCTGATCAAAGAGTCAGCCACTGAGTTCATGTCAGACACAGTTTCTGTTTCCCTTACTAGGAAGCCACTTGGAGAATGAGCTGCCATGGGGGCTACATATGTGCAGGGATTCTAGGTTATCTCCATGCACGGTCCTTGGTTGTACTATCAATCTCAGAAAAGACCCCTGGGCCTAGATTTCTTGTTTCTGTTGCTCTCCTTGTGGAGCTCCTGTCCCCTCCAGGTCCTACTATCTCTCCATTCTTTCATAAGATTCCCTACATTCTGCCCAAAGTTTGACTATGAGCCTCAGCATCTGCTTTGATACACTTCTGGGTAAAGTATTTCAGAGGCCTTCTGTAGTAGGTTCCTGTCCTGTTCCCTGTTTTCTCCCTTTTCCAATGTCCTTTCCATTTGCCTTTTTGAGATAGGATTTTTTTAACACCTTTAGACAGCAGAAAAATGTAAAATATTTTTATTTGGCAGATGTAATTGTTGTTTTAAGTGTTACTGCTGAATTAGCTCACCATTTCTATTTCTTTCTGAACCCTGGGTAGCTGGTTCAACTCTGCTGATATGACACAAAATCCTCTCCAAGCTTACTGATTCAAATTGGCTTCTTTCAGCTTCTCACTGGAATGCTTTGCTTGGAAAACTGCCCCTGTACTTCAGGAACTGAACTGCAGGGAACTGAACTCTATTGTACTCACTCTCAACTGACTGTCCACTGACTGCCAACTGACTGACGTCAACTCAACACAATTGTACTGTCTCCTTTATTGAACTCTCTACTATATTTACCTATATTGTCGTCTCAGTTTTCTCTCTCCTGTGCCCTACTGTACTGTCTCAAATCTATTGTACTGCTCTTAAGTACCTTCTCTTTACAATTGGTCTTTGTGAGAGTTGGGGCATATCCTATATCTGACTCATTCTTTCAAATGTTTCTCTTTCTCTTTGTCTGCCCCTCAATTAGCAGTCACTTTCAAACATGGGTGATTTCTTTTACAAACTAACTTTATCTTTATTGTGTGGGATTAAAAGTATGTATTAAGGGAGTATCTGTATTCTAGCCAGAGTGAATAGTGGTGTGTGTTGTATAAAAATCCTTTTACAAAAACTGCTTTGAGAATTCATTTTACACCTGTAAGAATGACTAAGGTCAACACAATTAGTGACAGCTCATACTGGGAAGGATGTGGAATAAGAGGAACACTCATCCATAGCTGGTGTAAGTGAAATTTTTTATAGACACCATTCCAACTGCAGTGTGGCAGTTCTGCAGGTACATAGGAATCCAGCTACCTCAAGATCTAGTTATAGCACACTTGGTCATATCCCCAAAAGTTGCTTTATCCTACACAGAGACATTTCCTTAATCATGTTATAGCTGCTATATTTATAATACCCAGAAACTAGAAAAAAAAACATTATGTTCCCTAACAGAAAAAAATGGATAATGATTATGTGGTATAATTTTATGATGGAGTATTACTCAGCAATTACAAAAATGATATCATGAAATATTCAAGCAAGTGGGTGGAACTAGGAAAAATATTCATGACTAAGATATCCCAGACCCAGAAAATCAAATATTGTATGGATTTGATCATATGGGGATATTAACTGCTAAGTCAATGATAACTAAGTTATAATACGCATAACTTCGAAGAGTAGGTATAGAATTTTTGACTACATGGAAGAGATAGATTTTATTAGGAAAGGGAAATAGAATAGATTGCTATGGGTGGAATGAAGGGCAGGTATTGGGAAATCAAATGGGGAGAGGGATGGAAGAGAGAGTTGAAAGAGCATTTGTGGGGAAGTTCAACTAAAATTAAGGGGAATTTTAGTAGTATTGTGGAAAACAAGTACATGAAGGTGAGATAAAAGAAATTGCCAAAAGATGAGGGAGACAAGAGCCAATTAGCCATCTATTGTTACCAAATGAAGGTTCCCATCCTGGGATTGGGATTTTACTTGAAAGGGCACTATAGGAATCCCCAAACAACCCAGGCTGTGACGAAGATAATAGGGTGCTGTCCATAACTGTGCAGCAATGCCCCATTGCTGAAAAGAATACTTACACAATGCATTGAACATGGAGATGTCAAAGTGGTGCCTACAAAGAGCCTTCATTCCTACAGTGTAGTCTCTTTGGTATAAGAAGGCACCCTGAAAATTATAAAAATATAAATAAACACCAAGCCACCAATACTTAATCTACAATAATGTACTGCCTGTAAGATATACTAGGGAAATGGTGGCACAAAGCTTGTGGAAATAACCAACAACAACAACAAAAAAAAAGATCTGATTTAAGGTCCACTCTACAAGATGCAATTAATATCTAACACTGCTGGGTGACCAAAAACCTGAGACCAGATAACCCAGGATCCTAGGGAAAATCAAATAACACTAATTTAAAAAAAATAAAATGAAAATAATGTTGATTAAGTGACTCCTGATATTCTTAGATTAGTGCCTTGTTCAGCGATCATCAGAGAATCTTTCTCTGACAGTCAGTGAAAGCAAGTTCAGAGAACCATAGTCACATATTATGCAGAAACTAAGATACATTGGAACACTAGGGCCTAAGTTTGATGTCTCCATCAAATTTCATCTCTCATAGCTCAGGGAACTCTTGGAAAAGGAGGCAGAAAGCATATTATAGCTAGAGGGAATGGAGGACACCAAGAAATCAAGGCTCTCTCTAAATAAATATTATTTTTATATAATTTATTATTTTTTATATTAATTACAGGTTATTTACTTTATATCCCAGCTATAGCCCCTTCCCCTATTCCCTCCCTTTTCCACCTACTCTCCCTCATCTCCTCCCTGCCACTCTCTAAGATTAGGGAGGTCCTCCTCCCCTTCCATCTGTCCCTAGTTTATCAGGTCACATCAGAACTGCCTGTGATGTCTTCCTCTGTGGCCTAACAAAGCTGCTCCTCCTTTGAAGGTCATGGGGGTGGTCAAAGAGCCTGCCACTGAGGTCATGTCAGAGACAGTCCCTGTTCCCCTTACTAGTGAAAACCCACTGGATGGGCTATATCTGAGCAGAGGTTCTGGGTTATATCCATGCAGGGTCCTTGGTTGGAGAATCAGTCTCAGAAAAGACCCCTGTGCCTAGATATATTTGGTCCTTGAGTTGCTACCATCCCCCTCCAGGTCTTACTAACTCTTTTTCATATGATTCTCTGAACTCTTCACACTTCTAGATAGAATCTCTACACTTCTAGGTAGAGTCTTTCAGAGGCCCTCTATGGTAAGCTCCTGTCCTGTTAATTGTTTTTCCTGGAAAACAAACATTGGTGTCCATCCCATTGGTCTTTCTCAGTGAGAATTGATCATCTTACTGGGAAACTCCTTCTTGTTTAGCTTCTTTAGGTGTACAGATTTTAGTACGTTCAACCTATCTTTTAAGTCTAGCATCCACTTATAAGTGAGTAAATACCATATGTGTCTTTCTGCTTCTGGGATACCTCACTCAGGATGATATTTTCTATATCCCACCATTTGCCTGCAAATTTCATGATTTCCTTGTTTTTAATTGCTGAGTAGTATTCCATTATGTAAAAGTACCACAATTTCTGTATCCATTCCTCCTTTGAGGGACATCTGGGTTGTTTTCAGGTTCATAGTATTAAAGCCGTATAAACAGTCAGAGGCTGAAGCGACATGAACAGAGCTTACACCAGATCCTCTGTGCTTGTACTATGGCTTCAAGTTTAGTGTTTTTATGCTATACTTAGGAAGGCCCTTTGACCACCCCCACCACCTCCGAAGGAGGAGCAGCCTTGCTAGGCCACAGAGGAAGACATTACAGGCAGTTCTAATGTGACCTGGCATATTTAGATATGCCAATGAGTGAATTAGTTATTTCTGTGCCTTCTCATAAATTTGTTTTTGCTTTGTTGATTTATCTTTCCTAACATTGATATGATTGTTTTTGTTTTATGTCAGTACATTTTATTTAGTATAAGTTAGAAGAACTGAATGAATAAATGAATGAATGAATGAATGAAATTTAGCCATTAGGGTAAATGTTAACAACTGAGCTATCATTTACAACAATGATAGAAAAGGCAATATAAGTTTTATCCAATGGAGTGAAACTAGAGATGTCAACCACTGAGGAAAAGGCCTCATCACATCCAGGAGTACAAGATATAATGGACTTCACAGGTTTTTTGAGTGTGGTTTGACTGTGTTATTGTTTGTTTGTTTGTTTGTTTGTTTGTTTTGAGTGGAATTTTATTATGTTTTCTTGTTTGGTGAAATTTTGCTGTATTTGGTATTTGTTCTTGTTTGTTTGAGAAAGAACTTAAAGATGAGTAGGTCAGAAGATCTGGAAGGATTTAGGGAAGGGGAAGAATATGATCACAATATATTTATATTTGAAAATTATTTGAAATATAAATTAACAATAAGGAAAATATAAAATATAACTAGTTATGACACCAGAACCATTATAATATTAGAAAAGAGGGGCCAGTGGTATTTTTCATTGCCTAAGAATTTCTATATATCAGGAAACTTCATCTCTTGTACTGAAACTGTTAAATATTTAGAAGGTAAATTCCCATTTTAAATACCTAGTCTTTGGTGTAGTGAGAAATAAGAAGTTGCCATTAATTCACAATTTTATTTGTTTGGTTGTTTAAGTTATACAACAATTAAGTCAGCAGTGAGCATAAACTTTTTAAAAGGTGATATGAAATTTTCATTAATATTGTAAGAGATTTTTTAAATTTATTTATTTTATTTTTAATTATACTTTATTTACTTTGTTCTAGTTACCTCCCTCCTTCCCTCCAAATCTTTCCTTTCCTCCCCCTTCTCCAGGCATGCCCTTCCCCAAGTCCCCTGGTAGGGGAGGGTTTCTTTTCCTTCCTTCTGTTCCTAGTCTGTTAGGTCTCATCAGGAATGGCTGCATTGTCTTCCTCTGTGGCCTGGTAAGACTGTTCCCCCATCAAGGGGAGGTGATCAAAGAGCAGGCCAATCAGATCATGTCAGAGGCAGTTCCTCTTCCCATTACTATGTAACCCACTTGGACACTGAACTGCCATGGGCTACATCTGTGCAGGGGTTCTAGGTTATCTCCATGCATGGTACTTGGTTGTAGTATGAGTCTCAGGAAAGACCCCTGTGTTCAAATTGTTTTGTTCTGTTGCTCTCCTTGTGGACCTCCTATTCTCTCCAGATCTACTATTTCCCACTTCTTTCATAAGATTCCCTGCATTTTGCCCAAAGTGTTGCCATAAATGTCAGCATCTGTTTTGATAGTCTGCAGGGCAGAGCCTTTCAGAGGCCCTCTGTGGGAGGCTCCTAACTTGTTTCCTTTTTTCTTCTTCTTCTGATGACCATCCCCTTTGCCTTTCTGAATGGGGATTGAGCATTTTAGCCAGAGACCTCCCTCTAGATTAGTTTTTTAGCTGTACATATTGTAGTAGGTTTATCCTATATTATATGTCTATATGAGTGAGAATATGCCATGTGTGTCTTTCTGCTTCTGGGATAGCTCACTCAGGATGATCCTTTCCAGTTCCCACCATTTACCTGCAAATTTCATGATTTCCTTGTTTTTCATTGCTGAGTAATATTCCATTGTGTAGATGTACCACAATTTCTCTATCAATTCTTCAGTTGAGGGGCAAGATTTTAATATTCTCTTTTTTCAGATGTTTTTTAAGAATAGAAGTAAATTTACTTTTTTCTAAATTGTATAGTTTGATCAGTAATGATATAACTTAAATACACCATACCTCCAAAAACAACAATAAACAAAAATACACAAAGCTAATTCAGAGCTGCATTTCCAGCACCTTTATTGGGTGCCTGACATTTGTATGTAACTCTAGCTCCAGAGTGATCCAATGCCATTGGCCTCCATGAATGCTACACTCACAGATATATTGCTACCCACCTCCACATATACATAATTAACAATGAATCTTTAAAAGTAGAAAATTAGTTATGGTGAAGAGGGCATGGGTGATGTGATAGATTAAAAGTCATGAATACCCAAGCCAGATATAATTGGGAATTTTCCACTTTCTGCTTACTATTGGTATATCCTCAAAGGACTATTTGTCTCTAAGGCATAGTGCTCTGTTTTAATCTGGAAAATGAGAATTGCCATTTTTTTTACATTGTAATGAGGTAAAGAGAATCTTTTACATCACAATAACTTGGCGATTGTTAATGAATCAATGCATCTAAGGATTTCATGTAAACTACTAAACAGTTTTAAATGAACACTCTTTTTATTAATTTTAAAAAGTTAATATTATTATTATTCACTTTCCAGTGTACACAGCTATTTTTAAAATTTTCTATTATTATTACTACTATTATTAATTACAATTCATTCACTTTGTATCTCAGAGGTAGACTTCTTCCTTATCTCCCCCTGGGGCCCCCTCCATCCCTGTTTCTCCACTACACCCCCTCTCAGTCCGCTGACAGGAGAGGTCCTCCTCCCCTACTATCTGACCCTAGCATATCAGGTCTCACCAGGATTGTCTGGATCCTCTTTCTCTGTGACCTAATAGAATGGGTTTTTATTCATATACTATATTTCTATTTTTATTTACACTTTATTTACTTTGTATCCCCCCTCTAGTTTCTTCCCTCCTCCCCTCCCAATCCCTCCTTTCCTCACCCTTCTTCACTCATGCCCCTCCCCAAGTCCACTGGTAGTGGAGGGTTTCTTTTTCTTCCTTCTTATATTTCCCTACTTTCCATCTACTTGCCCTCTTTCAAATATAATTGCTCATAATCATGGGTGTAAACATATGTAATTAGTTAAGAGAAGAGGTGACTTGACAAAAATAATGAATTGTTAAAATGAAAGTCATTTGAGTTTTTATTTCAAATAATTAGCATTAATTCACATTACAAGAAATTCAAAGTAGGGAATCCAAGATGGTGGTGATTAGCTTGCACCTTATGTGTGGGGCAAAGGACCTGAAACTCCAAAATTGCACCTCATGGAACCTTCTCCAAAATAGACAGTATAGATGGTCAAAAAGAAAGCCTCATGAGATGCAAGTAGATTTAAATAATCCTCTGTATTATATCTGACCACCATTGAATAAAGCTGGACTTCAACAACAATGGAAATAACAAAAAGTCTACACACACCTGGAAAATGAACAATTTGCTAATCAATGATAGCTGGATTAAGAAAATAAATTAAAGACTTCCTAGAATAAAATGAAAATAAAGGTACAACATACCCAAATTTATGGGACACATTGAAAGCAATTCTCAGAAGAAAATTCATAGCACTAAGTGCCTTCAAGAAGAATTTGTAACATCACATGTAAGCAACTTAATGGCCCAACTGAAAACCCTAGAAAAAAAAAAAAAAAAGAAGAAGAAGAAGAAGCATATACACTCAAGAGGAGCAGATGGCTGGAAATAGTAAAACTCAGGGCTGAAATCAATCAATTAGAACCAAATAAAACTACTCAAAGAATCAGTGAAACAAAGAGCTATTTCTTTGAGAAAATCAACAAGATAGAAAAACCCTTAGCCAAACTAACTAAAAGGCAGAGAAAATCTATCCAAATTAGTAAAATCGGAAATGAAAAGGGGGACATAATTAAAGACACTGAAGAAATCCAAACAGTCATTAAGTCATACTACAAAAGCGTATATGCCACAAAATTTGAAAATCTAAGTGAAATGGACAATTTTCTTGATATACTCCATCTACCAAATTTAAATCAAATCAGGTAGAAAGATTGAATAGTCCTATATTCCCCAAGGAAACTGAAGCAGTCATCAACAGTCTCCCCTTCCAAAAAAAGCCCTGGGTCACGTGGTTTCAGGGCAGAATTCTACCATATCTTCAAAGAAGTGCTAACTCCAATTGTCATCAAACTATTCCATAAATTAGAAACAGAAGAAACATTACCAAACTCATTGTATGAAGCCACAGTCACCTTGATACCTAAACCACACAAAGACCCAACAAAAAAGAGAACTTCAGACCTATCTCTCTTATGAATATTGATGCAAATACTCAATAAAATACTGGGAAACTGAATCCAAGAACACATAAAGATATCATCCACCACGACCAAGTAGGCTTCATCCCAGGGATGCAAGGGTGGTTCAATATACAGAAATCCATCAATGTAATCCACCCTATAAACAAACTGAAGGAGAAAAACCACATGATTACCTCCTTTAGATGCCAAAAAAGCATTTGATAAAATACAACACCATAAATGTTTAAAGTCTTGGAGAGATCAGGGATACAAGACACATACCTTAGCATAGTAAAGGCAATATACAGCAAGCCTATAGCCAACATCAAACTCAATGGAGAGAAACTCAAATCAATCTCACTGAAATCAGGGACAAGGCAAGGCTGCCCACTCTATCTATATCTCTTCAACATAGTACTTGAAGTCCTAGCTAAAGCAATGAGACAACTAAAGGAGATCAAGGGGATACAAAAACTGGAAAAGAAGAAGTCAAAGTATCATTATTTGCAGATGATATAATAATATACCTGAATGACACCAAAAATTTAACCAGAGAACTCCTTAAGCTGATAAAAACCTTCAGCAAATTGGCTGGACACAAAATTAACTCAAAAGAATCAGAAGCCGTCCTGTACACCAAAGACAAAAGGGCCCAGAAAGAAACCAGGGAAACAACACCCTTCACAATAGCCACTAATAATATAAATACCTTGGGGTGACTCTAACCAAGCAAGTGAAAGACCTGTTTGAGAAAAACTTCAAGTCTCTGAAGAAGGAAATTGAAAAAGATATCAGAAAATGGAAAGATCTCCCATCTTTAATCAATAGGATTAACATAGTGAAAACGGCTATTCTACCAAAAGCAATCTACAGATTCAATGCAATTCCCATCAAAATACCAACACAATTCTTTATAGACATTGAGAGAAAAATTCTCAATTTCATATGGAGAAACAAAGCACCCAGAATATCCTAAATGATCCTGTACAATAACAGTTCATCTTGAGGGATCTCCATTCCTGATCTCAAGCTGTACTCCAGAGCTATAGTAATAAAAACTACATGGTATTTGCATAGAAACAGAATGTTGGATCAATGGAACCAAATAGAAGACCCCAGAAATTAACTCATATACCTATGGATACTTGATTTTTGAAAAAGAAGCCAAAACTACTCAATGGAAAAAAGACAGCACCTTCAACAAATCTTGCTGGTTCAACTGGATGGTTACATGTAGAAAAATGAAAATGTATCCATATTAATCACCCTGCACAAAACTAAAGTCCAAGTGGATCAAAGACCTCAACATGAAACCAGAAACACTAAATCCGTGAGAAGAAAACATGGGGAAGAGCCTAGACCTCAATGAAAGGGGAGAAAACTTCCTGCATAGAACACCAACAGCACAGGCTCTAAGATCAACAATCAATAAATGAGACCTTATGAAATTGAAAAGCTTCTGTAAAGCAAAAGATACTATAGTCAGAACAAAATGACAGCCAACAGACTGGGATCCTCACCAACCGTATATCTGACAGAGGTATGATATCCAGAATATATAAAGAAATAAGAATTTAAAAAGCAACAAATCAAGCAATCCAATTAAAAGGTAGGGTACAGAGCTAAACAGAGAATTCTCTGTACGGAATACAGAATGGCAGAGAAACTTAAAGAAATGCTCAGTGTCCTTAGCCATCAGAGAGATACAAATCAAAATGACCCTGAGAGTTCACCTGACACCCTTCAGAATGTGAAAGATCAAAAACTCAAGTGACAACACATGCTGGAGAGGTTGTGGAGAAATGAGAGCCCTCCACCATTGCTGGTGAGAATGTAAACTTGTACAACCACTTTGGAAATCAATCTGGTGCTGTCTCAGACAATTAGGAATAGTGCTTCCTCAAGACCCAGGTATACCACTCCTAGGCATATTCCAAAATATGCTTAAGTGCACAACAAGGACATTTGCTCAACCATGGTTGTAGCAGCTTTATTCGTAATAGCCAGCAGAACCTGGAAAAACCCAGATGTCCCTCAATGGAGAAATGGATACAGAAATTGTGGTATTTTACACAATGGAATACTACTCAATAATTAAAAACAAGGAAATCATGAAATTTGCAGGCAAATGGTGGGACTAAGAAAAGATCATCCTGAGTGAGGTATCCCAGAGGCAGAAAGATACATATGCTATATACTCACTTATTAGTGGGTACTAGACCTATAAGATAGGATAAACATACTAAAATATGTACACCTACAGAAGATAAACAAGAAAGAGGACCCGGGGTAAGTTGATCAATCCCCACTTAGCAAGACAAATGGGTTGAACATTGGAAGTAGAAGAAAACAATAACAGGACATGAGCCTACCACAGTGGGCCCCTAAAAGACTATACCTAGTATTGTATCAAAACAGATGTTGTGACTCATAACCAAACATTGAGAAGAGTGCAGAGAATCATATCAAAGAAGGGGGAGTTAGTATGACCTGGAGAGGACAGAAGCTCCACAAGGACAAAATATATCTAGGCACAGAGGTCTTATATGAGAATTATTCTCCAACCCAAGGACCATGAATTTATATAACCTAGAACCCTTGCCCAGATATAGCTCAGTATTCAAGTGGGTTCCCTAGTTATGGGAACAGGGACTGTCTCAGACATGAACTCAATGGCTGACTCTTTGACCTTCCCCTACCCTGAGGGAGGAGCAGCCTTGCTAGGCCACAGAAAAGGACATTTTAGCCAGCCCTGAAGAGACATGATAAGCTAGGATCAGATGAAAGGGAGGAGGACCTCCCCCATCAGTGGACTTGGAGAGGGGCAGGAAGAAGATGAAGGAAGGAGGGTGGGTTTGGGAGGGAATGAAGGAGGGAGCTACAGCTGGGATACAAAGTAAACAAACTGTAATTAATATTAAAAATAATAAACTAAAAATGGATTTATAAAAAAAGAAATTCAATGCAAATATTTGTAGCAAAATAGAAAAAAAAGTGAGACTTTCTAATATCCATTTCAATCTGGAGGAAGTTTCTAGTAAAATATCAGGCACTCAGTAATTTCCTGAAATTCAGTGTCAGTCAATTTTCATATATATACATACATATTACATATGTATGACAACTATGGAGCACTGCTGAGTTACAGACATATGATTCAGGCCAACTCCTCATGACCTCTTCTAAGCCTACACATGTCCTCCTTAATTCTTATTGTATCTTGCTCAAGTCTCCCTGTTCCAGTACAGTATGTTTTCTTTACAAGTCTTTTTTTTTTCTCAGCTGTATTTTAACACAATTTTGAAATATATTTTGGATATTTAAAGATAGTAAATCTAGACAAACAGAAGCAGAACAAAGTATGTCATAGGTATTAGACTTGCCATTTTACACTTACACTCACTAGGTAAGTAAACTAAAGAGAAATTAATGCAGATTCTTCCAAAAGTGATATCTTTTAAAATTACATCAGTTAAGACATTGCTGTGTCAATCTGTTTTGCCAAAGCATGCCCAGGTTTCCAGTTTCAGCCACAACTATGAAATATTTCTCATTTTCCAATAAAATCCTCTTTCCATCTTCATTTGCAAAATTATGTGTTGTCTTGAAAGAGGAGCTTGACATGTGTGTCTTCTCATTCTTTCCATGTCTAACATGCTCATCTCACATATGTTTTCAGCCTGTGAATTAAATGAATTATGGCCATAATCTACACTTTAGATTTATAAGATATAATTGTTAGAACACAGGGTAATTTTGCTAAAGCCACATTGGTGAAAACCCTAGACTGGGAAGAATTCTCCTCCATGGGACATATAATCTAGGCATAACTATTTAATGAAAAAGTTCAACAGGGACACTGGGGACTAAAGGCAAGCCTTTGAAGAAGCATATGCAACTGTGTGATTGATTTTTCCTTTACTTGTTAACATCCACACTTACTTTCTCAAAACCATGAATCAAGTCCTCAAATGTCCTTCAAAATTTTGGATGAAAGGAATAAAAGCAATACTTTATTTCCAACTGCAATTCACAGTTAGATGGTAAAATGTAGGGTTTGTGGTCAGTGAAACTTTTGATTTTATGGATTTTAGATCAAACTCACTGCTTTCTGCTTTATGTTTGGTCACCATCGAGCCAAAGCTTTGAGGCTTTCAGAGCTTGTAAAACACCAGGTAGCCAGTCAAAGGATAAAGAATTCAGTGCAAGTCAGATTGGTACATTCATTTCAAAAGCATAGGTACCTCCAGACAGTCTGAATGTAGCATGAAGTTGCCTATCACGTTCATTTCTACAAAGGAAATCAGAAGTCTCTTAAATAGTTTGATAAGGTCTCTTCTTGATAAAAATAAACTTATAATGAGAAAATATTGAAACTGATCACCTTCTACAAAAAGCAATGTTTATAAATTAACTTAAGTACATCCTGTCATATTATATGATTTGATTATTTAAGATCTAAATAATGATAAAATTAAATTCTAATATGTTATTTTAAATCACCTAAAAAATCATTGGGACTTCAATGTTTAATACTTAACTAACTTATTCACTGTCTGTACCTACCTACTAAAACATTCTTTGAATGAAATAATATGCTTTGGACACTTTAATGTGACTGCCCTTTCATTGCTTTCCACTACTTTACTAAATTTAACTTATTTTACTTTGAAGTAAAACACAATTTCTTTTAGAAATGTGTACTTATAGAAACAACTTTCATCATTTCCCTGTATAATAGGATGATTTACTATGCTTGGACTATTCGTTATTGTTTCCTTGGCATTAACTATATATTAAAAGCTCTAAGACAAAGTAAGTGCTTAGAGAAAGGTAAGGTAAGGAAGGTTCCAGTACTCATTGGAGGAGAACTGGATTTGACAGAGCATGGTTATAGTTTGAGAAAATAATTGATAATAATTTAGAAGGAATTATCTTAAACAAGGAAAGTGTTATTTAACTGCACAGCTATTACATGTAGTTGAACAGAACTCTTCTAGCCTTTGTTGCTTAACAGAAACATAAGATATATACTTGATAAGTGTTTTGTATTGAGGCTTTTCAAGAGTATGCTATGTTCAGTGTGTCTCAGTCTGTGCTAGATATGCAAAAACAGGACAAAAGGGACCCTATTTTAATTTTGTATTATATTATATTAATTATATAATACATATATTCATATATACATAAACCACACTAAACAGATTCAGTATGTTGTATGATATATGTCCACTTTATGTTGTATAACTAATTATTGAGCTTGTATGGAAGAAGATAATTTTCCCTCTATCAGCAGTTGTTTAAAGTTCTCTAAGAGCTGAACCCAGCACTATTTTCCTCTGCCATGTAAGCATGATTATTGATATGATTATCATTCAGGTTTTATTTAGGCAGCTATTATTATCATGGATGTAGCTTCATGTATTATTGTTCATGCATTATTATCATGGATGTAGCTTTGTTGTCATTTCAAAGAACTACAATCTCATAGCAGACTTCCTGATCCTTTTACTTGCACAATATCTTTACCCCTTCCAAAATGTATCTAGAACTTTAAGTGAAGAGGTTGTGTTGTAAATGTTTCTGTTGGGGCTGGGGTTTTCATAGTCCAATGATCTCTGCATTATCATCTTTCTTGGTTGTCTGAAACACCCTCCTTATGCTGTAAATAGAAGCTCCTTTGATGGAACACAGAACTACCCTCTTATCTGTGAGTATAAGTTTTAGAAAGCAGCTGGGAATTATGGTGGTCAAGTCAAGTATTTGTACCAGATTCTCTTCTAAGTCCATTATCTTATTACCTATGGTTATTTGGATGATTTTCTAGAAATAGGCATGATTTTTACCCTGTTGACTGGGCTTTGAGTCCAATTAGAGAACTGTTGGTTACTACTAAGACATGAATACCACTATTAACCTTCTAGGGATAAGTTGACATGCTCACCATTGTTAATATTCACTGGTGTTACATCTGGTTTTAGTCTTACTGCCATATTATAGATAATATAAGAAAATAATAGAATCCTTATATGTAGGTAACAGATTTTATTGTTGATATCAACATCAGTAGCTACACAGGTGGCATATTGTTTCCAAGGTTTACTCTTGTCTTACAAGGTGACACAGTTCCTATGATAGATTCCTACCTATACATTACATTCTCTATATCAATGCAGATGAGCATTGGGCTTGAAAAATCACCCAGCCATTTTTAATGGATGAATAATTCCTGCCATATCTTCTTTGGAGAGATATTTTTCCATTCCTTGTAGCTTTTCATGGCAAATATATCATCCAGAATTAATCTAGGCAAATAACATTAAAATTTTTGCCTTTCTTGTAGATACAACAATATTTTCCCTCTATGGCACCTGGTTGGAAGATAAATTCAAGCACTTCTGCATATTGTTTCTAGAGTAATTACTGTAAAATCCAAATATATTGTAGTACTCTATTTACTATGATTCTATGAAATAAATGAAGAAATAGCTGTGAAAAATTCACAAAATGTAACTTAAGGATGAACATTTAAGTAAAAAACTGTCATATCCTCCAGCTATTGATTTACAACTGAATGTGGGAAAGAGTACTTACCTTTCTGAGATATTGCTTTATGAATACCTGTGGTGGAACAACTTCTATATCTGTTTCTAAACAAAAAGGTTTGATGACACTTACCATGCATATACATTTATTGAGCGAAAATAACACTAGACAGTATGTTAAAACTGTGTCTAGCTTAAATCAATTGATTCCAATATATAATCTTATGTTACTGTAAGTATTTTACAATTGGAGAAAGATAATGGTGACAGTGTGGTGATTTGAAAAAAAAAAAAAAAAAAAAAAGGTCCCAGTAGGCTCATAGGGAGTGACACTATTAGTGGTGTGGTCCTGAGGAGGTTTGGCTTTGTTAGAGATGTGTGTCTCAGTTTACTTTCTTTTGGCTGTGGATCCCTATGTAGAACCCATAGCTCCTTCTCTAACACCATGTCTGCCATATTTCCTACCATGATGATAATGGATTAAGCCACTGAAACTGCATGCCAGCCCCAATTAAGTATATTCCTTTATAAGAGTTGCCTTGGTCATGGTGTCTCATCACAACAATAAAACACTAACCAACACACAGAGGTAAATGAACTTGCAGAAGTCTCTCAGCTAGATGGCATTAAAGAAAAAATTCAAGTTTAGACATGTTAGTTCCACAACCAGTTTTCTGAACCACTATTTTCAACTGTTCAGAAGTCATTTCTTTGTCTATATCTTCAGTGTCTGATACAATAAGAACAAAAATGAATATGTTTAAAGTTTTACAGAGAATTGAGTGAAAAATTGAACAAGTGAATGTATCAATGTTTATTTGAGTAACTTTTAGTTTGATTGAGTAGATTCCTATTAAAATTAGATTGATATTATTCCCAGGAAGATCTACTCTTAAAAAAATCATGAACACTTAATTTGAAACAATGTATTTACAAAAGAGAAAAATAAAATACTATACATTTTAGAAGTATTCTTTTGCAAATTATCAAAGTTGCTGAATTTAAAATAAATGTGTAAGTATGGGCAATAGTTAGACACACATTTACAAAATATATAAGATTGCAAATTATCCTTAATTTTATTGCACATTTAAGAGTTTTAGAATGGTTATCATGTGCAGTACAACAAAATACATCGTTAGATTCCTTGAATGTAAAATGAGAATGATGGCTTCACAGTCCCAAGAGATCCTTCTGGCAAGCTTCCCACTCTACCCACTTCCGACTGTGGATGCTTTGTATGGTCCCCAGTGGATTCTTCCTGGAGTTAATTCTCAGAAGACACTCGTATGTTTGTGACTCTGGCCTGTGTGTTCTCTGGACTCTTGGAACATGATAGAAGCTGATGGGAAAGAGGCAGCCTGAAGTGGAGGAGCCCTCTCCCTCCCTCCCTGTAGTGGTGGGGTGGCTGTTCAACCCATGCCTAGGGCTACCTTTCTCTCTTGCTTTATCCTCGAAATAGCATCAGTATACAGCTAATGTGTAAGTGAAATTATGGTAGAGTACTGGTGGAGGTGAGCATAGGCATTATATTAATTAATATGAATAAGTCAACATCGTGCAGAACCAAAGGGGAACTACAACATTAGTAAGGGGTAAAGTTTAAAAACTTGTGTGTAGCACTACATATTTTGTTTAAATGCTGTTTGAATATTTATCCTTATTCCCCTAAGAGTACTCTATGTATACCATAATTATTCCCATTTTGTAGAGAAAATAATTTGCTGCATCAGATATTTGTTTTGAAGCCCACAAATAGCAACTTTGGACTCTGTTTATAAACAAGAATCTTCTATTACAAATTCCATAGCCGTCTTCCATTTGTACAGCATGTTATCATTCCCCAGGAGATAATATTACACACAACAATATTGAACATTCTAAAATAAATTATATATATATATGTACAAATATATATAAATATATATATTTTTTGAAGGAAAATATACTTTTGAAAAGAGAAATATTTGCATAAGTTTTCTTTTTGTTATAATCTGTTTAAACATTTTTAATTTATTCTCTTCCCATATATTACATCAGGATAGCAGTTTCTCCTCCCTCCTCTCCTCCCAGTCCCTCTTTCCCACCTCCCAAACCCCATCTACTCCTCCTCTGTTTCTCTTCAGAAAAGGCCAAGCTTCCTATGGATTTCAACCAAACATGACATTTAAAGTTAGAATACGACTAGGCACCTTCCCTCATTTCAAGGCTGGATGAGACAACCCAGAAGGAAGAAAAGGGTCCCAAAAGCAGAGTCAGAGACAGTTACCGCTTCCACTCTTATGGGGCACACAAGATCAAACTACACAACTATAACATTTATGCAGAAGGGTTCATTTTAAAATATTTTTATGTGGATTGAATCTTTAAGAACAGAAATTATTCTCACAAATATTTCACTCAATGTATTTTGCTTTGTCAAATAGAAAACAGTGTAGAATATGTTTTACATGTACCATGAATCTAATCAAGCATGACTTGATTCATGCAATAAAGACATGTAAAATTTTTTCTTACTTAGTAAAAGTCACAATTGTAGTGCAACTAAAACTGAAGTTATAATTTTATACATTAAAAGTTACTCAGTAAAATAAAATAAAAAATAATAAATAAATGAATGAATGAATGAATGAATAAATAAAGTGACTTAGTGGATGGGTCAGCAATTAAGAACATTTCTTTTTGCAAAGCACCCCTGTTCAGATTTCAGCAACTACACAGTAGCTGGCATTCTAGAGGATCAGACAACCCTTTCTTAACTCTGCAGGCACCAGAACATATGTAATGCACTTAGAAACATGGAAATAACACACATACACACACACACACACACACACACACACATACATACTAAAATAAATAAATCTAAATGTAAGTTGTTAAAGTAAGTCATAAAAGTTTATGTGAAAATTCATCTTTCATTTGCATAATTGATACTTAACAAACTTAGAGAACCAATCAAGAGGTAGTTCATATCATGATTCCCATTTTTGCTCCAAAACTTCTCTGAAATATAATTTTTACCATAAAATGTACTATCATATTACTTTCTCTGTATTTGCTACAATTATTCCTTATTTATTCATATTTCAACTATATTGCCTATTCGATACATTAACTACGTACTATGACAATGTATGAAAGTAGTAAAATACTCAAGTTCAAAAATTTATTTATTTTTTCACTTTGCATTCTAATCACAGCCTCCTTCCTCCTATTATCCAGGCTTAAACCTTACACCCTTTTCCCACTGTCCCCTGTCTCCTTCTCCTCAGAAAAGAAGAGCTCCCACACCACCACAACCACCCTGTACCTACCCACTGCCCAGCACATCAAATTTCATCAGGACTAATTGCTTCCTTTTCCATCGAGGTCAGACAAGGCATCCCAACTAGGGAAAAATGATGGAAAAGCAAGCATCAGAATCCATGTCAGAGACAGAACCGATTCCACTTTCAAGGGGATCCATATAAAGACCAAGTTGCCCATCTGTTACATATGTGTTGGGGGCCTAGGTCTAGTCCATACTGGCTGTTTGATTGATTATTCAAGAAGGCAATGTGTTTATTAATCCTTCCTCCCGGAACTTAAGCCATGGAGTAGATATTGCCTTAGTGTATTTTAATTGATTTGGTCACAAGTGTCAGTGAACACCCGAATTTTCCTCCAAATTTCTTTTTTATTTATTTATTTTAGTTTTTTTAGTTTTTTTTTAGTTCACAATTTATTCATTATATATCCCGATTGAAGCCCCCTTCCTCAAACCCCTTAGTCCCTCCCTTCATGTTCTTCCCCTAGTCTACTGAAAGGCGGAGTTCTCCACTATTGCCCATAGCTATAATCCCATAGCTTGTTAAGTCTCATCTGGACTCCTTGAATCCTCTTCCTCTGTGGCCTGGCAAGGCCGCATCATAAGGGACAAATGATCAGAGAGCAGTCAACTGAGTTCATGATAGAGGCAATCTCTGATCCCCTTCTCGGAGATCCACATGGATACTGAGCTACTAGTAGGCCACCTCTGAGCAGGGAGTCTAGATCTTCTCCATACATGATCTTCCTTTGGTGCATCAGCCTCTACAGGACCCACTGGGCTCTGAAGTTTTAGTTTTGTTGGTCTCCTTGTGGGATTCCTGTTCCCATCTTGTCCCTCTAATCAAACCCTTCTCTTCCTCCATAAGACTCCTCGAACTCTGCCCAAAGTTTGGTCCTAAGTCTTAGCATCTCTTTGATTCCTTGTTGGGTGAATCCTCATAGATGACCCTCTGTTTCCTCTCCCATCCTGTTTCCTCTTTTCCATCACTTCTGGTATCTATGCTGTTAGACATTATGAATGAGATTTAAGCATCCTCCCTAGGGTCCTCCTTAGTGTTTAGCTCCTTCAGGTGTATAGATGTCCTACATTATATGGCTAATATCCACTTATTAGTGGATATATACCATGCCTGTCTTTCTGTTTCTGGGTTACCTCACTCAGGATGAACTCTTCTAGCTCCATCCATTTAACTGTAAATTTCATGATTTTCTTGTTTTTAATAGCTGAGTAGAATTCCATTGTAACCAGAATCTGGAAACAACCTAAATGTCCCTCAACAGAGGAATAGATACAGAAGTTGTGGTATATCCTTGCAATTACTTTACTCTTTCATTGATGGACTTTTCCCCTTTGTTGGATTATCATGGTTCTGGAATGATCACAAATTTGTTTCTGGAATGATATTCATCTCTGTCTAGTATGAGAGAAAGACAGATGTGTCCTCAGATAAGGCAAAGAGCAGACTCCTGAGCCATGACAGAAGGTCTAGGTCGTTACAATGCCAAACCCCATTTTTTTTAATATCTGAGGTCTTTGGTGCTTCCCTTCCTTACTACTTTCTTCATATTTAATAATACCGAACAAAAATAAATGGAAATCACATTTCCTACATTTGTTTAGTTTTATGACCAATGAGTTGCAAATAGAAGCTGTTGTATGGCTCAGAGAAAGTTCACTGAAAGAGAAAAGCTAGGTAGCTGCCCAGGTTACTCATCAATGACCTTCCTTAGTGGGAGTCAGCATGTGAGCACTAGAGATCTACTGCTGCCTCGGAACTGTGGAAAGTCAAGGTCAAAATACATTTCTATGAATGTCAGAGACAAGATGAACTTCTGGCCACCCTAGATTACAAAACCTTTTTTTGTCCAAACCCAAGGCTGGCACAGCCTTACTACAGGACTGAAAAATTGATGCTTATAACTACTCTTGTCATTCGGATGATCAGATTTCTGCCTCATCTAACCATATTGATTGACAGTAAATTCCCTGAACCAGTAAAATACATAGAAGAATTTGATGAATCATGTCTTGAGTAACAATTTTCACTTTGTTAATTTTGTCATATTGATACATATTTTTAAATCAGACCAATCAGAAACAAATGAGAAATATATATATATATAGAGAGAGAGAGAGAGAAATATATATATATATATATATATATATATATATATATATATATTTCTCATATATGTTAAAGAAAGAGGAAGAGCTAGAAGAACTAGAAGAAGAGGGAAGAAGGAAGAGGAGAAGAAGGTGAAGGAGGCAGAAAAGAAAAAAAAAGAAAAAGAAAAGTAAGAAAGCTGAATAATTGGCAGCACCAACTTTTTTCCAATATAAAATTGAAGTATTGTAACATATCTCACCCCCACTTGGAATTAAAATTTCTAAATTACATTTTTTAAAATTATAATCCATGTTTCACCAGTATTATTTACCTAAATAATAGAAAGTATTTTTGTTTCTATACACATTTGTCACTGGAAAGACAAATAGTAAATTTCAACTGTTACCAGATTTCAGGTACTTTTTCTAACATTTTCTAAACTGAAGTCAATAAAGTTGGCTAGCCTGCCAAAAGCAATCAACAGATTCAATGCATTCTTATCAAAATACCAACATAATTTTTTACAGACCTTGAAGGAACAATACTCAACTTCATATGGAAAAAAACAAAAACAAAACAGAAATGACAAAACAGTTCTGTACAACAACAGATCATCTGGAGGTATCTCGATCCCTGATCTCAAACTGCACAGATCAATAGTAATAAAATCTCATAGAAACAAAATAGTGGATCAACAGAATCAAATAAAAGACCCAGAAATAAACCCACACACTTATGAATATACTTGTTTTTTTTACAAAGTAGACAAAACCATACAATGGAAAAAAGACAGCATCTTCAATAAATGGTGCTTGTCTAACTGAACACCTACATGTAGAAAAATGCAAATAGATATATATTTATCACAAAAGTAAATCTGAGTGGATCAAAGACCTCAACATAAAACCTAACAATAAATATATTAGAAAAAAAGTGGAGAAATCCCTTGAACTCATTGGCACAGGAAACAACTTTCAGAACAAAACACCAAAAGCACAGACTCTAAGATCAACAATCAATAAATTGGACCTCATAAAACTGAAAAACTTCTGTAAAGGAAAGGACAATTATATATATATATATATATATATATATATATATATATATATATATATATATATATATATATATATACAGCCTACAGACTGGGAAAGGATCCTTACCAACCATATATCTGACAGAGGGCTAAAATCCAAAATATATAGAGAACTCAAGTAGGAAAAAGCAACAAATCAAGTAATCCCATTTAAAAAAAAAATGGAGTACAGAGCTAAAAAAAAAAAAAAAGGATTCTTTATAGAGAAATATAAAATGGCAGAGAAACAATTAAAGAAATGCTCAACTGTTTACAAAGGAAAAATCAATTTTCTCCAATGGAGCCTCAATGAATACATTAACCACACTTGAGGGCAGGCCCTAAGACCAGCAGCAGATGGTCACAGACAAATAGAACACAGTGATGTCTTCATAGATTTTGTCTCTTTGTTTCATATTGCTTTGTTCAATTTTTTAAATCTTACTGGTGTTTTGCTTGAATAGTATGGTTTCTGATTTTGTTGAAAGAAAGAAAGAAAGAAAGAAAGAAAGAAAGAAAGAAAGAAAGAAAGAAAGAAAGAAAGAAAGAAACAGACCTAGTCCATGGCAGCTCAGCATCCAACTGGGTTTCTGTAGTAAAGGGAACAAGTACTGTCTATGACATGAACTCAGTGTTGGGCTCTTTGACCTCCCCCACCCAACCCTCCAGAAATGAGCAGCCTTGCTAGGCCACAGAGGAGGACATTGCAGCCATTCCTCATGAGACCTGATAAATTAGGGTCAGATGGAAAGGGTGCAGCACCTCCCCTATCAGTGGACTTAGAGAAGGGCAGGGAGGAGATGAGGGAGGGAGGGTGGGATTGGAAGGGAATGGCGGACAGTGCTACAGCTGGGATACAAAGAAAATAACCTATAATTAAAATAAAAAATTAAAATAAAGAAGAAAAAATAATAAATGTTCAACCTTCTTAGTCATCAGGGAAATGCAAATCAAAATGACCCTGAGATCTCACTTTACAATGATCAGAATGGCTAAGATCAGAAACTCAAGTGACAATACATACTGGAGAGGATGTGGAGAATTGTTGAGGGGAATGTAAACTTGTACAACTTTGGAAATCAATCTGGTGCTTTCTTGGACAATTAGGAATAGTATTTCCTTAAGATCCAGCTATACCACTCCTAAGAAAATATCCAAAATATACTCAAGTGCACAACAAGGACATTTGGTCAACCATGTTAGTAGCAGCTTTATTCATAATAGTCAGAAAGTGGAAACAACCCAGATGTCCCTCAATGGAAGAATGGAAACAAAAATTGTTGTACATTTACACATTGGAATACTAATCAGCAATTAAAAACATGAAATATGCAGGCAAATGGCGGGATCTAGAAAAGATCACTCAGACTGGGGTATGCCAGAAGCAGAAAGACACCCATGGTATATACTCACTTATAAGTGAATATTAGACATATAAACTATGATAAACAGACTAAAATATGTACACCTAAAGACGTTAAGCAAGAAGGAGAATGTTGGGTAAGATGATCAATCCTTACTCAGAAAGGCAAATGGCATAGCTGTCAGAAGAGAGAGAAGACACGGAACAGGACAGGAGTTTACCACAGAGGGCCTCTGAAAGACTTTACCTGGCAGGGTATCAAAGCTGATGCTGAGCATCATAGGGGAGAGTGCAGTAATATTATGAAAGAAATTGGCAATAGAAAGATATGGAGGGGACAGGAGTTCCACAACAAGAGGAACAGAGCCAAAAAATCTGGGCCCAGGGTTCTTTTCTGAGACTGATTCTCCAACCAAGGACCATGAATGGAGATAACCTAGAACCCCTGCACAGATGTAGCTCTTGGCAGCTCAGTCTCCAAGTGGAGTGGCTTCCCTAGTGAGGGCAAAAGGGACCTTCTCTGACATAAACCAGTGGCTGGCTCTTTGATCACATCCCCCTCATGGGGGAGCAGCCTTACCAGGCCACAGAGGAAGACAATTCAGCCAGTCCATGATAGGTCAGTGTCAGATAGACGGTGAGGAGGACCTGTCCTATCAGTGGACTTGGAGAGGGGCATGGGAGGAGATGAGGGAAGGAGGGTGGATTTGAGAGGGAATGAAAGTGAGGGCTACAGCTGGGAAGCAAAGTGAATAAAATATAATTAATATAAAAATAATAAATAGGGGGCCAAGAGGGCGGCGCCAGGAGAACACTGTATCTGAGGAACAGGACATTTTCCGTACAGCTACCAAGAGACTGAATTCTGGGCCCTAAAACAGTGATCATGTTTCTCAGGTGAGAGGAAACCCCCACGGTGTGTAAATCAGTCAGGTCCACTCTCAGGCCACCCAGCCAGAACCCAAAAGAGATCCTGGGTCGTGCAGGCACTAAGTCTCTGAACCAGAGCCACATGCCTGTTTGTCCCGATCACCTTCCCAGGATGAACGGTGGGCACAAAAACACCAGAGAATGGGAGTCCCAGTCGCGAGAAAAGCCCACGGGGAAGGAAAGTAGTGGGACTGGCCACGGGTCACCCAGTCTTTCCCTGGAAAAAGTCTCCCAAACCGATGGGTACAAGCCATCATCACTGAATTGAGCTCAAGCCGCCAGCATAAGAGAGGCTGCATGGCCAACTCTCTGGCACAGATGGAGCTGTGCACCCTAGTACAACAGACTGGGAGTTCCTGTTAGGAAAGGTCCCCACAGGGAAGAAAGGAAACAGTACTGACTTGAGCACCCAGGCTTTGCCTGAGGAAAGTCTCTCTCGCAGACCATCAGGTACGAGCTGCCATCAATGAACTGGGCTCAAACCGCCAGCCCGGAGAGTGGCTACACGCCCAGGTCTCAGGCACAGACAGAGCTGTGCGCCCCAGTGCAACAGAAACTGGGAGTCCTTGTCAGGAGAGGACCCAACAGGGAAGGAAGGAAACAGTGCTGACTTGGACCACCCAGGCTTTGCCTGGAGAAAGTCCCGCAGACCTGCGGGTATGAGCCGCCATCACTGATCTGGACCCAAGCCGGGAGCACAGAGAGTTGTTGGGCACCCAGCTCCCACAAACTAGTGGGCAGGATCTCTTGCCACCAGCCCAGAGACCTGCTTTGTACCGACTTTTCCTCACAGACACAACTGTGCACCCCAGGGCACCAGAGACTTGGAGTCACTGTCGGGAGAAACCCTCATAGGGAACGAAGCAAAGGGGACTGACATAGGCCACCCAGTATATCCCCAGAAAAGGTCCCGTAAACTAGCCCAACCCAAGGACCTGCTGAGCACCAGATAGCTTGATGTTACAAGGAGAACAGTACTCATCTGCCACAGATTACTGCTTGAGTATTGGGCACAGAGCCCCAACCTCAGACCTACAAAAGCCCTTAATCCCCAAGATCAACCCCCAGACACTGATCCAAGGGGCAACCAGTTATCCCGAACAAAACCGACCAAACCACGGGACACATAGGTTACAGCAGCAGATCACTAAATTCATAGCAGCTGTCATCAAGACTTCTCCCAGTGAGAGGAGAGCCCTCTCGACTGACAAGGACCACAGTTACAACTCAGGTCTCTATGCGTGAGGTGAGCTGTGGCAACTTCTGAAAAACACCATCCATCCAGTGACTATACCCAAAAAGATGAGTAGCCTTCCTTCAGGAAAAACGATCTTCCTACTAAAGGGATTCTCTCGACCACAGTATTCCATGAACCATCAGAAAATAACTCCAAACACCTAAGATAGCCCAATGGGTAGAGGCCAGCATAAAAGTTCAACCAACAAAAGCCAGAGCAATATGGCATCTCCAGAACCAAGTTATGCAGGGGCAAGTAGCTCTAGACACCCCAGCATAATTGAAATTCAAGAAAATGACCTAACATCTATGATCATGAAGAGGATGACAGAGAAAACGAATAAAATATCTAAAGACCTAGAGGAAGATAAACTCAAGCAGATTATGGCCATCCGTAAAGAAATAGAGGAAGTTGCAGCCAAACATTTTGTGACCTTTAAAGAGGAAAGGCTTAAGTCACTGAATGAAATAAAAGAAACAGGATTGTTCAAGCAAAGAGCTGAAAGAATTGATGGAAAAACAGGAAAATACAGTCAGACAGGTAAAGGAAATCAACAAAATGGCTCAAGATCTGAAGATAGAATTGGAAAAATTAAAGAAAACACAAATGGAGGAAATTATGGAGAGAAAGAACTTAGGGAAGAAAACAGGAACTACAGAGGTTATCATAACCAATAGACTACAAGAGATGGAAGAATCTCAGGTGTGAAAGATAGAGTGGAAGAAATAAATGTATCTGTCAAAGAAAATGTTAAATCTAAAAAATTCCTGACACAGACGGTCCAAGAAATTCAAGATCACATAAAAAGACAAAACCTAAGAATAATAGGAATAGAGGAAAAAGAAGATTCCCTGCTCCAAGGCCCAGAAAATATTTTCTACAAACCATTGAAGAAAATTTCCCCAATCTAAAGGAGAGGCATATAAGCATACAAGAGGCCTACAGAACACGCAATAAATTAGACCAGAAAAGAAAATCCTCCCACCACATAATAATCAAAATAGTAAGTATACAGAACAAAGAAAAAAATACTAAAAGCTACAAGGGAAAAGGGCCAAGTAACATATAAGGGCAAACCCATTATAATCACACCTGAACTTTCAACAAAGACCATGAAAGCCAGAAGGGCCTGGACAGATATCATGCAGACCCCAAGAGAGCACAGATGTCAGCCCACGCTACTATACCCAACAAAACTCGCAGTCCTCATAGATGGAGAAAACAAGATATTCAATGACAAAAACAAATTTCAACAATACCTACACACAAATACAGCATTACAGAGGACACTAGAAGGGAAAATACAACCCAAGAAAACTAACTAATTTCCAGAAAACATAGGAAATAATTAACGTCACTACAGTAAAACAAAAAGCAACCAAGCACAAAACCTTATGACCACAACCAATATCAAAATAAATGGATCTAACAGCCACTGGTCATTAATCTCTCTCAACATCAATGGATTCAACTCTCCAAGGAAAAGACACAGACTAACAGAATGGATGCATAAACAAACCCCAGCAATCTGATGCATACAAGAAACACACCTAAGTCAAAAAGATAGACATTGCCTGAGGGTAAAGGGTTGGAAGATGGCTTACCAAGCAAATGGCTTACCAAGAAGCAAGCAGGAGTAGCCATTCTCTTTTTTTTTTCTTTATTAGTTACACTTTACTCACTCTGTATCCCCCCATGGTTCCCTCCCTCCCTCCTACAATCCCAATTCCTCCCTTCCTCCACCCTCTGCCTGCATGCCCCTCCCCAAGTCCACTGATAAGGGAGGACTTCTTTTCCTTCCTTCTAATACTAGTCAATTAGGTCTCATCAGGAGTGGCTACCTTGTCTTCTTCTGTGGCCTGGTAATGCTGCTTCCCCTCATGGGGAGCTAATTAAGGAGCAGGCTAATCAGTTCATGTCAGAGACAGTCCCTGTTCCAATTACAATGGAACCCACTTGGATACTGAACTGCCATGGGCTACATCTGTGCAGAAGTCTTAGGTTATCTCCATGCATAGGCCTTGGTTGGAATAGCAATCTCAGGAAAGTCCTCTGTGCTCAGATTTTTTGGATTCTGAAGCTCTCCTTATGGAGTTCCTGTCCTCACCATATCTTACTGTTTCCCACTTCTTTCCTAAGATTCCCTGCACTCTGCCCAAAGTTTGCCCATAAGTCTCAGTATCTACATTGATAGACTGCATGGCAGAGCTTTTCAGAGGTCCTGTGTGTCAGGCTCCTGACTTGTTCCCTCTTTTCTCCTTCTTCTGATGTCCAGCCTCTTTGCCTTTCTGGATAGGAATTGAGCATTTTAGCAAGAGTCCTCCCTCTTGATTAGTTTCATTATGTGTACAGATTTTAGTAGGTTTATCCTATATTATAAGTCTATATGAGTGTGTACATACTGTGTGCATCTTTCTGCTTCTGGGATAGCTCACTCAGTAGGATCTTTTCCAGCTCCCACCATTTCCCTGCAAATTTCATGATTTTCTTGTTTTTTTATTGCTGAGTAATATTCCATTGTGTAGATATACCACAATTTGTGCATCCATTCCTCCACTAAGGGGCATCTGGGTGGTTTTCAGCTTCTGGCTATTACAAATAAGGCTGCTACAAACATGGTTGAGCAAATGTCCTTATTGTGTACTTGAAAATCTTTTGAATATACTCCTAGGAGTGGTATAGCTGGATCTTGAGGAAGCGCTATTCGTAGTTGTCTGAGAAAATGCCAGATTTCTTTCCAGAGTGGTTGTACACGTTTAAGTTCCTACCAGCAGTGGAGGAGGGTTCCCCTTTCTCCACAACCTCTCCAGCATGTGGGAAAAGATTTTCACCAACCCTATATCTGACAAAGGGCTAATATACAGTATATAAAGAAACTAAAGAAGTTAAACAGCAAAAAATCAAGTAATCCAATAAAAAAAATGGCATACAGAACTAAACAGACAATTCTCTGCAGAGGAATATTGAATGGCAGTGAAACACTTAAAGAAATGCTCAACCTCATTAACCATCAGGGAAATGCAAATCAAAACGACCCTAAGATCTCACCTTACACCCATCAGAATGGCTAAGATCAAAAACTCAAGAGGAGTAGCCATTCTAATAGCTGATAAAATAGACTTTCAACTAAAATTAATCAAAAGAGATGAGGAAGGACACTTCATACTCATCAAGGGAAAATTCCACCAGGAAGACATCACAATCCTGAACCTCTATGCCCCAAATACAAGGGAACCCACATTTGTAAAAGGAACATTGATAAAACTTAAACAACATATAGATCCCCACACATTAATAGTGGGAGACTTCAACACACCAATCTCAACAAAGGACAGGTCAACAAAACAGAAATTAAACAAAGAAACAATGCCTCTGACAGAGGTCATGAATCAAATGGACCTAACAGACATTTACAGAACATTAAACCCAAACACAAAAGAATTTACCTTCTTCTCAGCACCTCATGGAACCTTCTCCAAAATAGACCACATACTTGATCACAAAGTGAACCTAAACAGATAAAAGAAGATTGAAATAATCCCTTGTATCCTGTCTGATCACCATGGAATAAAACTGGACTTCAACAACAACAGAAATATCAAAAAGCCTACACACACATGGAAACTGAACAACTTGCTACTAAACAGCTGGGTCAGGAAGGAAATAAAGAAATAAATTAAAGTCTTCCTAGAACTCAATGAAAATGAAGACACAACATACCCAAACTCGTGAGACACAGTGAAGGCATTGCTAAGAGGAAAGTTCATAGCACTAAGTGCCTTCAGAAATTCGAGACAGTGCATTCAAGCAACTTAATGGCTCACATAAAAACCCTAGAAAAAAGAGAAGCAGACACACCAAAGAGGAGTAGATGGCTGGAAATAATCAAACTCAGGGCTGAAATCAATCAATTAGAAACAAATAAAACAATTCAAAGAATCAATGAAACCAAAAGTTGGTTCTTTGAGAAAATCAACAAGATAGACAAACCCTTAGCCAAGCTAACTAAAAGGCAGAGAGACACAACGCAAATCAACAAAATCAGAAATGAAAAGGTGGACATATAACTACAGACACTGAGGAAATCCAAACAATCATTAGGACTTACTTCAAAAGTCTATACTCAACAAAATTTTGAAATCTAAATGAAATGGACAATTTTTTTGATCAATTAAACTTACCAAAGCTGAATCAGGACCAGGTAAATCAATCAGATAGTCCTATATTCTCCAAGGAAATAGAAGCAGTCATCGAAAGTCTCCCATCCAACAAAAGCCCAGGAACAGATGGTTTCAGCACACAATTCAACCAAACCTTCAAAGAAGAGCTAACTCCAGTTCTCTTCAAACTATTCCACAAAATAGAAACAGAAGGAGCATTACCAAACTCATTGTATGAAGCCACGGTCACCTTTGTACCTAAATCTCACAAAGACCCAACAAAGAAGAAAATTTCTGTCCAATCCCCCTTATGAACATTGATGCAAAAATACTCAACAAATTACTTGCAAAGCAAATACAAGAACACATCAAAGATATCATCCACTATGATGAAGTAGGCTTCATCCCAAGCATGCAGATGTGGTTCACTATATGGAAATACATCAATGTGATCCACAATATTAACAAACTGAAAGAAAAAAAAAATCCCATATGATAATCTCCCTAGATGCCGAAAAAGCATTTGACAAAATCCAACATCCATTCAAGTTTAAAGTATTGGAGAGATCAGGGATAAAAGGCACCTATCTAAACATAGTAGAGGCGATATACAGCAAGCCTATAGACAACATCAAACTGAACAGAAAAAAATTTAAAGCAATCCCATTGAAATCAGGGACAGGACAGGGCTGCCCACTCTCTACATATCTCTTCAACATAGTTCTGGAAGTCCTTGCTAGAGCAATAAGACAGTTGTAGGAGATCAAGGGAATATAAAATGGAAAGGAACAAGTCAAATTATCACTATTTGCAGATGATATGATAGTATAAGTGAGTGACCCCAAAAAATCTACCAAGGAGCTCCTACAGCTGATAAACACCTTCAGCAAAGTAGCCGGATACAAAATTATCTCAAAAGTATCAGTAGTCCTCCTGTATACAAAAGACAAAAGGGCTGAGAAAGAAATTAGGGAAACAACACCCTTCACAATAACCACAAATGACATAAAGTACCTTGGTGTAACCCTAACCAAGCAAGTCAAAGACTTGTATGAAAAAAAATTCAAGTCTCTGAAGAAAGAATTAGAAGAAGATAATGAGAAGATGGAAAGATCTCCCATGCTCATGGCTTGGCAGGATTAACATAGTAAAAATGGCATCTTACCAAAAGCAATCTACAGATTCAATGCAATTCTCATCAAATTACCAACACAATTCTTTACAGACCTGGAAAGAAAAATTCTCAACTTCATGTGGAATAACAAAAAACCCAGAATTGCTAAAACAACCATCTACAATAAAAGATCTTCTGGAGGTATCTCCATCCCTGAACTTAAGCTGTACTATAGATCAACAGTTATAAAAACTGCATAGTACTGGCATAGAAACAGAATGGTGGATCAATGGAACCGAACAGAAGACCCAGAAATAAACCCACACACTTATGGACATCATCACCATACAATGGAGAAAAGATAGCATCTTCTACAAATGGTGCTGGTCTAAGTGGATGTCTACATGTAGAAAATTGAAAATAGATCCTTACTTATAACCTTGCCAAAACTAAAGTCCAAGTGCATCAAAGACCTCAAAATAAATCTGGACACATTAAATTGTTTAGAAAAAAAATGGGTGAATACCCTAGAACTCATTGGTACAGGAGAAAACTTCCTGAACAGAACACCAACAGCACAGGCTCTAAGAGCAACAATCAATAAATGGGACCTCATGAAATTGAAAAGCTTCTCTAAACCAAAGGACACCATCATCAAAACAAAACAACTGCCTACAGATTGGGAAAGAATCTTCACCAACCCTTTATCTGACAGAGGACTAATATCCAGTATACATAAAGAACTAAAGAAGCTGAAAAGCAGCAAATCAATTAATACAATTAAAAAATGGGGAACAGAGCTAAACAAAGAACTCTCTGTAGAGGAATGTAGAATGGCAGAGAAACACTTAAAGAAATGCTCAATGTCATTAGCTATTAAGGAAATGCAAATCAAAATGACCCTGAGATTTCACCTGACACACATCAAAATGGCCAAGATGAAAAACTCAAGTGACAACACATCCTGGAGAGGTTTTGTAGAAAGAACCCTCCTCCACTCCTGGTGGGAATGTAAACTTGTACAGCCACTCTGGAAATCAATCTGGAGCTTTCTCAGACAACTAAGAATAGCGCTTCCTCAAGATCCAGCCATACCACTCCTAGGCATATATCCAAAAGAGCCTCAAGTACACAATAAGGACATTTGCTCAACCATATTTGTAGCAGCCTTATTTGTAATAGCCAGAAGCTGGAAACAGCCCAGGTGCACTCAAATGAAAAATGGATGCAGAAATTGTGGTACATCTACACAGTGGAGTATTACACTGCAATGAAAAATAAGGAAATCATGAAATTTGCAGGTAAATGAAGGAACCTGGAAAGGATCATCCTGAGTGAGCTGTCCCATAAGCAGAAAGACACACACATTATGGTATATACTCACTCATATAATCATATAATATAACATAAACCTACTAATATCTGTACATCTAAAGAAACTAATCAAGATAGAGGACCCTGACTATAATGCTCAATCCCCATCCTGAAAGGTAAAGAGAATGGACATCAGAAGAAGAAGAAAACAGGAGACAACCTAGGAACCCTCCACAGAAGGCCTCTCTGAAAGGTTCTGCCCTGCAGACTATCAAAGTAGATGTTGAGACTTATGGCTAACTGTTGGTCAGAGTGCATGGAATCTTATGTAAGAAGTGGGAAATAGTAAGAGTTGGAGAGGACGGGAACCCCACAAGGAGAGCAACAGAACCAGAAAGTTTAAACACAGGGAACTTCCCAGAGACTCATGGTCCAACCAAGTACCATGCATAGAGATAACCTAGAAACCCTGCACAGATGTAGCCTATGGCAGTGTATTGTCCATGTGGGTTCCATATTAATGGGAAGGGGGACTGCCTCTGACATAATCTGATTGTCCTGATCTTTGATTACCTCTCCCTGAGGGGGGAACAGCCTTACCAAGCCACAGAAGATAACAATGTAGCCACTCCTGATGTGATCTGATAGACTAAGATCAGAAGGAAGGAGAAGAGGACCTCCCTATCAGTGTAGTTGGGGAGGGTAATGTGTGAAGAAGGGCTAGTGAGGGTGGGATTGGGAGGGGAGGAGGGAGGGGCTTATAGGGGGATACAAAGTGAATAAAGTGTAATTCATAAAAAAAGAATAGATAATAAATATCATTTTATCAAAAAATAATAAATAAATAAAATAATAATGAATACAGTTACTTCTGTGCACTTCAAGGTAGCATATAATTACTGCTCATTTACTGAATTCTCGTATTTTTTTTCTCCACTAGCATCTCATTTATTTTTCTCTTCTGTTGGTAAGACTAAACATGACACCATAGACTTGATGTTTTTCTCTGTGAAATGGTTTATGAAAGACAGTGTATTTTTAAAGTATTTATTAGATCATGTCACACAAGGCATCTAAAATCTTATAATGGAGTAGTACATTTTCATTTTATTTTTAAAATATTTTTTATTTATTACAATTTATTCACTTTATATCCCAGCCCTCCCACCTTCTTCTCCTCCCATGCCCCTTCCCCAGTCCACTGATAAGAGAGGTCCTCCTTCCCATCCATCTTACCCTAGCCTATCATGTCTCTTCAGGACTAGAAGCACTCTCTTCTTCTGTGGCCTGGTAAGGCTGGCCCATCCCTGAGGGCAAGGTGATCAAAGAGCCAGTCACTGAGTTCATGTCAGAGACAGCACCTGCTCCCCTTAATAGGGAACCTATTTGGATACTAACCTGCCATGGGATATATCTGTGCAGGGATTCTAGGTTACCTCCATGAATGAGGTATTGAAGTATCAGTCTCAGAAAAGACCTGCGGGCCCAGAATTTTTGGTTTTATTACTCTCATTGTGGACCTCCATACCCCTCCAGGTCTTCCTATCCCTCCTTTTATCATAAAATTCCCTGAACTCTGCCCAAAATTTATCCAAGAGTCTCAGCATCTGCTTTAATATCCTGCTGGGTAGTCTTTCAGAGGCTCACTATGGTTGTCTCCTGTCTTAGTCCTTATTTTCACTCTCTTCCAATGTTTATCCCATTTGCCTTAATAAATAAGGTTTGAGCATCTTACCATGATCCTTCTTCTTCCTTAGCTTCTTGAGGTGTACGGATTTTACTATGATTATTACTATGATTATCCAATATTATATGTCAAATATCCACTTATAAGTGAGAATGTACCATGTGTGTCTTTCTGCTTCTGGGATACCTCATTCAGGATGACCTTTTCTAGGTCCCACCATTTCCCTGCAAATTTCATGATTTCCTTGTTTTTAATTTTTGTGTAGTATTCCATTGTATAAATATACCACAATTTCTATATCCATTCCTCAATTGAGGGGCATCCGGTTTGTTTCCAGATTATGAATAAAACTGCTTTAAAAACAGTTGATCAAATGTCCTTGTGGTATACTTGAGCATATTTTGGATATATGCCTAGGAGCAGTATAGCTTGATCTTGAGTTAACACTATTTCTAATTGTGTGAGAAAGCACCAGAGTGATTTCCAAAGTGGTTGTACAAGTTTGCAAATTGAGATCAGGGATGGAGATAGCTCCAGAAGATATTTATGGTGCAGGATTATTTTAGCGATTCTGGGTTCATTGATAGTCCATTTGAACCTGAAATTTTTCTTTCAAGGTCTTTAAATGATTGTGTTGGAAATTTGATGGGAATTGCATTAAATCTGTACATTCATTTTGGAAAGATGGCCACTTTTAATATGTTAATCCTGTTAAGCTATGACCATAGAAGATATTTCCATCTTCTGATATCTTATGTATTTTTCTTCAAGACTGGAAGTTTTTTATGTTTATTTGTTTGTTTGTTTGTTTGTTTGTTTGTTTTTCACATAAGACTTTGACTTGCTTGGTTAGAGTTACAGCTAGGAACTTTATGTCCTTTGTGGCTATTGTGAAGGGTATCGTTTCCCTAATTTCTTTCTCAACCCTTTTGTCTTTTATATATAGGAGGGCTACTGATTTTTTTTAATTAATTTTGTATCCAGTCACTTTGCTGAAGGTGTTTATCAGCTGTAGGAGCTCCCTGGTAGAATTCTTGGGTCCCTCTTGTGTACTATATCTGCAAATAGTGATACTTTTACTTATTCCTTTCCAAACTGAATCCCCTAGGTCTCCTCTAATTGTCTTACTGCTTTAGCCAGGACTTCAAAATCTATGTTGAAGAGGTATGGAGAGAGTGGGCAGCCTTGCCTTGTTTCTGATTTCAGTGATATTGATTTCAGTTTCTCTCCATTTAGTTTGATGTTGGCTATAGACTTGCTGTATATTGCCTTTACTGTTTTTGTAATCTCTCCAGGAATTTAAACATAAAGGAATGTTGGATTTTATCAAATGCTTTTTTAGCATCGAAGGAGATTTTCATGTGTTTTTTTTTTTCTCTCTTTTGTTTATATGGTGGATTCCAGTGGTGTATTTCCATATATTGAACCACCCCTGCATAACTGCAATGAAGCCTACTTGTTCATAGTGGATAATATATTTGATGTGTTTTTGGATTCAGTTTGTGAGTATTTTGTACAGTATTTTTGCATCACTGTTCATAAGGGGGATTGGCCTGAAATTCTCTTTCTCTGTTGGTTCTTTGTGAGGTTTAGGTATCAAGGTGACTGTAGCTTCATAGAATCAGTTTGATAATTTTCCTTTTAGTTCTATTTAGTGGAATAGTTTGAAGAGTGTTGGTGTTAGCTCTTCTTTGAAAGTCACATAAATTCTGCACTGAAACCATCTGGCCCTGGGATTTTTTTGGATGGGAAACTTTTGATGACGGCTTTCTTTACCTGGTCTTGATTCAGCTTTGATATGTTGAATTGATCAAGAAAATTGTCCATTTCATTTAGATTTTCAAATTTTGTGGCATATAGGCTTTTGAAGTAAGACCTAATAACTGTTTGGATTTCCTCAGTGTCTAGTGTTATGTCCCCTTTTCATTTCAGATTTTGTTCATTTGGATAGTCTCTCCCTGCCTTTTAGTTAGTTTTGCTAAGGGTTTGTCTATTTTAGTGATTTTCTCAAATAACCAGCTCTTGGTTTCCTTGATTCTTTGAATTGTTTTACTTTTTTCGAATTTGCTGATTTCGGCCCTGAGTTTAATTACTTCCAATTGTCTACTCCTCTTTGGGTGTGTCTGCTTTTTTTATTAATTTTGATTTTCTTATATTAATCACAGTTTATTTACTTTGTATCCCAGCCATAGGCCCCTCCCTCATTGCTTCTCAGTCCCACCCTCCCACCCTCATCTCCTCCCTACTCCTCTCCAAGTCCACTGCTAAAAGAAAGGTCTTCCTCCCCTTCCATTTGACTCTAGCTTATCAGGTATCTTCAGGACTGGCTGCCATGTACTCCTCTGTGACCTAGAAAGACTGTTCCTCCCTCAGGGGGAGGGAGATAAAGGAGCCAGTCATTGAGTTCATTTCAGAAATAGTTCCTGTTCCCCTTACTAGGGAAACCCACTTGGTTACTAAGCTACCATGAGCTACATCTTAGCAGGGGTTCTAGCTTGTATCTATACATGGTCCTTGGTTGGAGAAAGAGAAACAACCCAGATGTCCAGCAATGGAGGAATGGATACAGAATTTGTGGTACTTTTACACAATGGAATACTATTCAGCAATTAAAAACAAGGAAATCATGAAATTTGCAGGTAAATGGTGGTATCTAGAAAAGATAATCCTGAGTGAGGTAACCCAGGAGCAGAAAGACACACACAGTATATACTCACTTATATAGACCTATAAGATAGAATAAACATACTAAAATATGTACACCTAAAGAAGATAAACAAGAAAAAGGACCCAGAGTAAGATGATCTATCCTCACTTAGAAAGACAAATGAAATGGACATGGGAAGTAGGAGAAAACAAGTAACAGGACACAAGCCTACTGCAGAGGGCAGATGCGGAGACTCATAACCAAACCTTCAGCAGAGTGCAGGGAATCATACAATAAAAAGGGAAGTTAATATGACCGGGAGAGGCAGGATCTCCACAAGGACAAAATATATCAGGGCACAGGGCCTGCTTCTTTTTTATCTAGTGCTTTCTGGTGAGCCTTTCAGTACTTTGAATGAGATGTTCCAACTTTCTACTTGAAGGCCTTAGTGCTGTGAATTTTCCTCTTAGCACTGCTTTCTTTATGTCCCATATGTTTGGGCAAGATTTGTCTTCATTTTCATTGAACTCTAGGAAGTCTCTAATTTCTTTTTTCATTTTTTTTTCCTGACCCAGCTGTCACTGAGTAGCAAGTCATTCAGTTTCCATGTGTGTGTAGGATTTTTGCTATTTTTGTTGTTGTTGAAGTCCAGCTTCAATCCAGGGTGGTCAGATAGGATACAGGGGATTATTTCAATCTTCTTGTATCTGTTGAAGTTTCCTTTGTGACCTACTATACCATCTATTTTGGAGAGGTTCCCTGAGGTATTGAGAATAAGGTAAATTCTTTTGTATTTGTGTGAAAGATTAAGTCCAGTTGATTCATGTTCTCAGTTTGAGTCATTGTTTCTTTGTTTAATTTCTGTTTTGTTGGCTTGTCCTTTGTTGAGAGTGGGGTGTTGAAGTCACCTACTATTAATGTGTGGGGAGCTATGTGTGGTTTAAGTTTTATTAATTTTTTTTTTTTTTTTTTTTTACAAATGTTGGTGCCCTTGTATTTGGGCATAGATGTTCAGAGTTCTGATGTCTTCCTTGTGGAATTTTCCTTTGATGAGCATGAAGTGCCTTTCCCCAACTCTTTCAATTAAAAATGTGTATTTTTTTAGATATTAGAATGGCTACTCCTGCTTGCTTCTTGGGTCTATTTGCTTGGAAAACTGTCTTCCAGCCCTTTACTCTCAGGTTATGTCTATCTGTGTGACTTAGTTGTGTTTCTTTTATGCAACAGATTGTTGGGTCTTATTTACACATCCATTCTGTTAGTCTCTATCTTTTTATTGGAGACTGAGTCCATTGATGTCGAGAGAGATTAATGACCAGTGGCTGTTAGATCCTTCAACTTACTGATGGTTGTGGTAGTATGTTTGTGTGCTTGGCAACTTTTAATTTTGCCTTAGTGAAGTTTTTTTATTTCTTGTGTTTCCCTGAATGTTAGTAAACTCTCTTGGGTTGTATTTTTCCTTCTACTATCTTCTGTAACACTGGATTTGCAGTATATTTTATATTTGTTTTTACATTGAATATCTTGCTTTCTCCATCTATGATGACTGAGAGTTTTGCTTGGTATAGTAGCCTGAGCTGACATATTTGTTCTCTTAGGGTCTGCATGATATCTGTACAGGCACTTCTGGCTTTCATAGCCTTTGTTGAGAAGTTAGGTGTGATACTGATGGGTTTGAAATTATATCCTATTTATTCTTTTTTCCCTGCAGTGTTTAATAATTTTTTTCTTTTCTTTGTATACTTAATTCTTTTATTATTATGTGACAGTAAAATTTTCTTTTCTGGTATAATTTATTAGGTGTTCTGTAGGCCTCTTGTATGCTTAGTGGCCTTTTCTTTTAATTGGGAAATTTTCTTCTATGATTTTTTTAATATATTTTCTGGGCCTTGCAGACAGGAATTTCCTTTTTCCTCTGCTCTGATTATTCTTATGTTTTGTCTTTTCATGTTGTGTTGGATTTCTTGGATGGTTTGTGTCAGGAAGATTTTAGGTTTAACATGTTCATTGATGGAAACATCAATTTCTTCCACTGTATCTTTCACACCTTAGATTTTTCTTTTATCTCTTGTAGTCTGTTCGTTATGCTTATCTCTGTAGTTCCTGTTTTCTTTCCTAAGTTCTTCCTCTCCATGATTTTCTGTTTGTGTTTTCTTTAATTTTTCCAATTCTATCTTCAGATCTTGGACCATTTTGTTGATTATCTTCACCTTTCTGAGTGTATTTTCCTTCAATTCCTTCACCTGTTTGAACATTCCTGTGTTTCTTTTATTTCTTTCAGTGATTTAATTATTTCCTCTCTGAAGGCCACAAACTGTTTGGCTGTACCTTCCTGTATTTTTTTAAGAAAGGCCATATTCTGTTTGACTTAATATTCTTCCATTTCTTTACAGATGGCCATAATCTGTTTGACTATCTTCTTTTATTCCTTTACACATTCCTCCATTATCTTCTTCATAAGCATAGATAAATGGTGACCTTCTTAAATTTCACTTATGATAGGGTTTCCAGGGTTGCTTACCCCTGGATAACTGTGTTCTGGAGATGCCATATTTATTTGGCTTTTGTTATTTGTGCTTTTACGCTGGCCTCTACCCATCTGACTGTGTCAGGTGTTGGCTGCTAGTGTCTGGTGCCTGCTAGACTATTATGTAAGGGAAAATCTCCTTGACAGGAATATGTCTGTTCCTGAAGGAGGCATCCTGAGTTTTTTGGGTATGCTTACCAAATGACCAGCGCTTCTCAGGAATTGCCACAGCTCACCTCAGGCATATGGACTTGTGTGTTAATTACAGTCATTTGAAGTCAGGGGTGCTCTCCTTTCACCAGCAAAATTTCTGGAGACACCTGCCCTCCTGCTTGGTTTCTTGCTCTGAATTTAGTGAGCTATTGAAGTTGCTCTTACATTGTTTTTGTTAGGCACACCCCTCTTAAAATATCTGGGCACAGGGGTTTTTTATGAGACTGTTTCTCCAAACAAGGACCATGTATAGATGCAACCTAGAACCTCTGCTCAGATGTAGCCCTTGGTAGCTCAGTATCCAAGTGTGTACCCTAATAAAGGGAACAGGGATTGTTTCTAACATGAACTCACTGGCGGACTCTTTGACCTCCACACCCCTGAGGGAGGATCAGCCCTGGTAGGCCACAGAGGGGGACTTTGCAGCCAGTCCTGAAGATACCTGATAAACCAGTATCAGATGAAAGGGAAAAAGGTTCTTCCCTATCAGTGGAGTTGGAACGGGGCAGGGAGGAGATAAGGGTGGGAGGGAGGGATTGGGAGAGAAAGAAGGATGGGAATACAGCAGGGACACAAAGTTAACAAACTGTAACTAATATTAAAAAAATAAAAATTTAAAAAATAGAATGCAAAATTGAAAAAATATAAACTTTCATATCGGAAAGAAGAGAAAATATATTGAAAACAATATAGGAAAAATGTAAACATTTGATAGGGTAACGAAAATTTGTTTCTTATTCAACCTATAAACAAGAAGGTATTCAATTACAACATCCATGTTACATTTTTCTAATCTGTGATGCATTGCCTTAAATAAATACATCTGAGGAAATAAAAAAAAGAACCAGGGAGCCCCACAGTTTGGTCAGTTTGGTTAGGTAGACAGGTTGCCACTTTGCTCAGTGGCTGGGGCTGATTCCATGGATTCCAGGCTTCTGTAGGTCTGATGTTGGAGCTTTGTACCTCAATACCTAAGGGGTAATCAGTAACAGGTAAGTGTAGCACTCATGCACACAGCAGGAAGCTAGAGCCTGGAGCCTGCAGGAACCCAGAAACTTTTCAGGAGCTGCGTGTCCTGGGGGGAGATCTGATGTTTCCTCCACCTTGGTAATTCACAGTTCAGTCTGGGATGGTGAGTAGAGCAAGCAGGTGCAGGCAGTTGTTCTATGCTGGATAATGCACGCCTGCAGGAACCCAGGAACTCTTCCAGATAACTTTTGGTGTGGGGAGCTCACAGAGTGTCCTAAGGTTGGATCTGATGTTTCCCTCAACATGGGTTTCCTTCCTACAGGGAAAGCCAGTCTCTGGTACCCTGGGACTCACAGTTCTGTCTGGAAGTTGAGTAGGGCAGGCAGGTAAGTCTTTGAGCTGGTGGCTGAGAACCTGCTGGAACCCAAGACATTTTCTAGGTGTTGTCTGGGTGACTTGAGGTTGGCCTTATTGCTTCCTTTACCTAGGGGTTTTCTCTCTAATGAAAATCCCAGTTTCTGGTGTTGTGAGGACCACAGTTCAGTCTGGCTGGGATGGTGATCAGAACACACAGGCATGTGGCTCTGGGCTGGTGATCAAGCACTTGCCAGACCCTGGAACTCTCCTGGAGTTTAGGTTTGTGACATGAGAATGGATGAGATTGCTTCACACATTGTAGGGTTACCTTTCACCTGGGAAACAGAATTGCTGGTGTTTTGGGGCTAAGAGTTTGGTCTGCTGGTTGCTGTGCAGTCACTGTTGTCCTCTACAGAGACAGTGCCCTCTTGAAACAGCCATTTTGTATTCTCCTTGTATGTTATCATTTTTAAAATATCTTTTCCATTTACAATAAACATCACCCTTGCAGTTAATGTCTTCTTGTAGAAAAGAGTAAGGACACAGAACTTTTGTTCTTTGTTTTTTTTTGTTTTGTTTTGTTTTGTTTTGTTTTTACTTAAAATGAGGTCATATTTTGTATATTTCCTCTCTATGTGATTCTATATGTGACTCTATTTGTTTGGCTATATTTGCCTGTATATTTTTTTTGAGAGCTTCCTCTTTATGTGTATCTAATAACTGAATAATCAAGATTTGAGATCATTTTTCTATGAATCAGCATATCCATTAATTTTGGGGGTTGCTGGTGAAGCCATAATGTCCTGACTTTTTTTTTTTTTTGATGTGTTGTTATGCCAACTTCTAGCCATCTACTTATTTGTAACCTTGGCTGTTTGTTCCTGGAGTATGTACTTCAGACTGTGTCTGTCTGTCTCTGCTGTCTGGCATATTATTCAGGACGATGAGAGAGGTACACTGGTTAGAGAGTGGGTGTTGGTGTTTCATCTGTAGCTAAGGGAAGAATGTCACAGACACATGTGCACATATGAGGGAGTGTGCATGAAAGTGTGCATTGGAGAATCAGGTGCTAGTGCACGTATAGACACATATAGAGGAAATGAACAAAAACATTTGAGACCATCATGGAAAGACAGGAATCCACATTCAAACAGACGAAGGAAATGGTGCAAGATATCAAAACTGAATTAAAATCAATAAATAAAACACAAAGAGAGAAAACACTGGACCTGGAGAACTTAGAGAACAGATCATGAAACACAAATATAAGCATCACCAACAGAATACAAGAGATGGAAGGGAGAATCTCAGGGAATGATACAATTGTAGAAATTGATACATCTCTTAAAGAAAAAATGTAATCAGAAAACTTCCAAACACAAAACATCCAAGCAATCAAGAACACCAAGAAAAAAAAAAATCTAAGAATAATGGGAATAGATGAAAAAGAAGATTACAGGCTTCAAAGTCTAGAAAATCTTTTTCATGATTTTTTAAAATTTATTTATTTTTATTTTTTATTATTAGTTACATTTTATTAACTCTGTACCCCAACTGTATCCTGCTGCCTCATTCTCTCCCAAACCCTCCCTCCCTCATCTCCTCCCTGCCCCTTTCCAAGTCCACCAATTAGGAAGGACCTCCTCCCCTTTCATCTGACCCTGTTTTATCAGGTATCTTCAGGACTGGCTGCAAAGTTCTCCTCTGTGGCCTAGCAGGACTGCTCCTCCCTTGGGGGATATGGAGGTCAAAGAGCCTGCCATTGAGTTCCTGTCAGAAATAGTCCTTGTTCCCCTTACTATGGGGAACCAATTGGTTACTGAGCTGCCACGGCCTTCATCCAAGCAGAGGTTCTAGGTTATATCCATACATGGTCTTTGGTGGAGTATCAGTCTAAGAAAAGACCCCTGTGTCCATATATATTTGGTCCTTGTGGAGCTCCTATCCTTTCCACATCATACTAACTCCCCCTTCTTTCATATGATTCCCTGCACTCTGACAAAGGCTTGGTTATGAGTCTTAGTATCTCCTTTGATATACTGCTAGATAGAGTCTTTCAGAGGCCCTCTCTGCTAGGCTCCTGTCCTGTTACTTGTTTTCTCCTATGTCCAATGTGCCTTCCATTTGTCTTTCTAAGTGAGGATTGATCATCTTACCCCGGGTCCTCTAAAAATATCATAGAAGAAAAATGTCTCAACTTAAGGAAAGAGATGCCCATAAACATAAAAGAGGCCTACAGAACACCAAATAGACTAGACCAGAAAAGAAACTCCTCAGGTCACATAATAATCAAAACACTAAAATACAAAACAAAGCAAAAATATTAAAAGAAGCAAGGGAAAAAAACAAGTAACACATAAGAAGACCTATCATAATCATACCAGATTTCTCAATCAACACTACAAAAGCCAGAAGGGCCTGTGCAGAAGTCACACAGACTCTAAGAGACCACAGATACTATATCCAACAAAGCTTTCAATCATCATATATGGAGAAAACAAAATATTTCATGGTAAAACCAAACTTAAACAATATCTACACAGAAACCCAGCCCTACAGAAGAAACTAGAAGGAAAACTCCAATCTAAGTAAATCAACTATACCCAAGAAAATACCAGATATAGATAACTTCAAAACAACAACAACCACAACAAACAAAACAAAACAAAACAAAACAAAACAAAAAAACAGGCACACAAATACACTATCACCTCCCACTCCACAAAAAAAAGGAACTAACATCTATTGGTCACTATTATCTATCAACATCAATGAACTCAACTCTCTAATAAAGTGACACTGACTAACAGGTGACAGAAAAAGAATCCAACTTTCTGCTGTATCCATGAAACACACCTCTGTAATAAAGATAACATTACATCAGAGTGAAGGACTGGAAAAAGTTTTTTTTCAAGCAGACTCAGAAAAAAAGATGGAATAGCTATCCTAATATCTTAGACAATAGACTTGCAACCAAATTTAATAAAAAAAAAGATGAAGAGGAATAGTTCATTCTCATCAATGGAAAAATCCAGCAGGAGGACATCACAATCCTGAACACCTATGCTCCAAATAAAAGAGTGTAAATGAAATATTATTAAAGCTTAAATCACACATCAATAAATCCCAAAACCTTAATAGTGGGAGACTTCAACATTCCACTCTCACCAAGGAACAGTCCATCTAGACAGAAACTAAATAGGGAAACAATGACAATTAGAGGGGTCCTAAATCAAACAGACCTAATAGATGTCTACAGAATCTTTGACCCAAACAGAAAAGAGTATACAGTAAAAAGAATATTCTTATCAGCACCTCAGGGAACCATCTCCAAAATTGCACATATAGTAGGGCATAAAGCAGGCCTCAACAGATACAAGAAAGTCTAAATAATCCCTTTCATCCAATCATATCAACATGGCTGAAAACTAGACCTCAACAACAACAGAAATACAAAAAGCCTACATACACATAAAACTATACAACTCTCTTCTCAATGACATTTTTGTCAGGGAAGAAATAAAAAAAAAAAATAGAGACTTCCTAAAATTCAATGAAAATGAAGTCAAAACTTACCCAAATTTATGGGACACAATGAAAACAGTACTAAGAGGAAATTTCATAGTACTATGTGCCTCCAGAAAAAAAGTTTGAGAAATCTCATACAAATAACTTAACAGCACACTTAAAAGCCCTAGGGGAAAAAAAAGAAGCAGACATACGCAAGAAAAGTAGACAATAGGAAATAATCAAACTCAGAGCTGTGTTTAATAAATTAGAAACAAAGAAAACAATTTAAAGGATCAATGAGATCAAGAGCTGGTTCTTTGAGAAACTCAACAAGATAGAGAAATCCTTATCCAAACTAACTAAAAGGCTAAGATAGAGGGAAACTAAGGAAGAAAAAGAAACCCTCCCCTACCATTGGACTTGGGGAGGGGCATGCATGGAGAAGGGGGAGGAAGGGAGGTATTGGAAGGGACAAAAGGGAGAACTAGAAGGGGGCTACAAAGTAAATAAAGTGTAATTAAAAATAAAATAAAATAATTTAAAAAATCAAAAAAAATCATGAATAAATAACTCAAAGTGGAAAAAAAAGAGAGAAACTATCTAAATCACAAAATCAGAAATGGAAATGGGGGCATAACGACAGACACTGAGGGAATTAAAACAATCACAAAGTCTTACTACAAAAGCCTACATGCCGCAAAATTTGAAATCTAATGGAAAATTTTTCTGTTAGATTCCATTTAACATAATTAAGTCAATATCATGTAAATAGATTAAATAGTCTTATATCCCCAAAGGAAATAGAAAAATTCATCAAAAGTTTCTCCTCCAAAAGCAGCCCAGGGCCAGCAAGGGTGGTTCAATATATGGAAATCTATCAATGTAATCCACCATATAAACAAACCAAAGTAGAAAAAAAAACACATGATAATCTCCTTAGATGCTGAAAAATCATTTCACAAAATCAAACACCCATTCATGTTTAAAGTCTTGGAGAGATCAGGGATACAAGGTACATACCTAAACTTAGTAAAGACAATATACAGCAAGCCTATAGACAACATCAAAATAAATAGAGAGAAACTTAACTCAATCCCACTGATATTAAGGACAAGGCAATGATGTTCACTTTCTCAGTATCTTTTCAACAAAGATCTTGAAGTCCTAGCTAGAGCAATAAGACAACTAAAGGAGATCAAGGGGATACAAATTAAAAAGAAAAAAGTCAAAGTATCACTCTTTGCAGATGATAAGAAAACATACATGAGTGACAACAAGAATTCTACCAGAGAACTCCTTCAGTTGATAAACACCTTCAGCAAAGTGGCTGGATACAAAATTAACTAAAAAAATAAGGAGCCAACCTGTACACAAAAGAAAAGGGACTGAGAATAAATTAGTGAAGCAACAATCTTCATAAGAGTCTCAAATAACATAAAGTACCTTGGCGTGACTCTACCCAAAAAACTGAAAGATCTGTTTGAAAAAAAAAAAAAAAAGAGTCAAGACTTTGAAGATAGAAATTGAATTAGGTATCAGAAGATTGAAATATTTCTCATGTTCATGGATCAGTAGGACTAACATAATGAAAAAGGCCATCCTGCCACAAGCAATTTACAGATTAAATGAAATTCTAGTTAAAATACCACCACAATACTTTACAGACCTTGAAAGTACAATTTTCAACTTCAGATGAAAAAAAAAATGCTAAAACTATTCTGTATAACAACAAATCATCTGGAGGTATCTCTATCTCTGATCTAAAGCTCTACTACAGAGCAATAGTAGTAAAAACTGCATGGTACTGGCACTAAAACAGAGTGGTGGATCAATGGAATTTAAATAGAAGACCAGAAATAAACCCACATACCTAGGTATACTTGATTTTTGACAAAGATTCAAAAACCATATAATGGAAAAAATATAGCATCTTCAACAAATGGTGCTTGTCTAACTGGATGTCTACATATATAAAAATACAAATAGACCCAAATTTATCACCCTGCACAAAACTAAATTCCCAGTGGATCAAAGACCTCAGCATAAAACCGGACACACTAAATCTGTTAGAAGAAAAAGTGGGGAAGAGCCTTGAACTCATTGGCACAGGAGACAACTTCTTGGACAGAACACCAAAAGCAAAGGCTCTAAGATCAGCAAGCAATAAATGGGACCTCATGTGACTGAAAAGCTTCTGTAAAGAAAAGGACATTGTCATCAGAACAAAACAATAACTTACCGACTGGGAAAGGACTTCACCAACTATATCTGACTGAGGTCCAATATCCAGAATATATAAGGAACTAAAGAATTTAAAAAGCAACAAATCAAGCAATCCCATTTAAAAAAATAGAGACTCACAGCCAAATTTTGGGGAGAGTGCAGAGAATCTTATGAAAGAACAGGGAAAGAGAAATACCTGGGGGACAGTAGTTCCACAAGGAAAGTAACAGGAACAAAAATCTGGGCAGAGGGGTGTTTTCTGTGACTGATACTCCAACCAAGGACCATTTATGGAGATAACCTAGAATACTTGCATAGATGTAGCTCATGATAGTTCAGTGTCCAAGTGGGTTCCCTAGTAATGGGATCAGGGACTGTCTCTGACATGAACTCAGTGACTGGCTCTTTGATCACCTCCTCCTCATGGAGGTGCAGCCATACCAGGCCACAGAGGAAGACAGTGCAGCCAGTCCTGATGAGACCTGATAGACTAGGATCAGATGGAAGGGGAGGTGGACTAGGGGAAGGTCATGGATAGAGAAGAGGAAGGGAGGGTGGAATTGGGAGGGGAACCTGGAGGGAGCTACAGGTGGGATACAAAGTGAATAAACTGTAATTAATAAAAATAAAAAATAAAATAAAATGGGATACAGAGTTAAATAGTGAATTCTCAATAGAGCAATATAGAATGGCACAGAAACACTTAAAGACTCAAAGTCCTTAGTCATCAGGGAAGTGGAAATCAAAACCACCCTGGGAATTCAGTTTACACCCATCAGAATGGCTAAGATCGAAAACTCAATTCATAATACATGCTGGAGAGGATGTGGAGAAAAGGGAACCCTTCTCCATTGCTGGTGGGAATGTGAACTTGTCCAACCACTTTGGAAATCAATCTGGTGCTTTCTCAGGCAATTAAGAATAATGCTTCCTCAAGATCCAGCTATACCACTCCTAGGCATATATCTGAAATATACTCAAGTATACAACAGATACATTTGTTCAACCATGTTAGTAGCAGCTTTATTTGTAATAGCCAGAATCTGGAAACAACCCAGATGTCCCTCAGTCAAGGAATGGATACAGAAATTGTGGTACATTTACACAATGGAATACTACTCAGCAATTTTAAACAAGGAAATCATGAACTTTGCAGGCAAATGATGGGAACTAGAAAAGATGATCCAGAGAAAGGTAAACCAGAAGCAGAAAGACATGCAGGAATATACTCATTTGAAATTGGATAGTAGTCATATAATATAGGAAAACATACTAAAATCTATACTCCTAACAAAGCTAAACATCAAGGTAGACCTTAGGTTAGTTGCTTAATCCTCATTCATAATGCAAATGGGATAGATATCGGAATTTGGAAAAAAACAGGGAACAGGACAGGAGCCTACCACAACGCACCTCTGAAAGACTCTACCCAGCAGGGTATCAAAGCAGATGCTGAGATTTATAGCCAAACTTTGGACAAAGTGCAAGGAACCTTATGAAGGAAAGGGGAGACTGAATGATCTAGAGGAGACTAGAGCTCCACAAGGAGACAAACAAAACCAAAATAATCTTGGCGTCTTTGTAAGACTGAAACTCCAACCAAGGACCATGCATGGAGATAACCTAGACCCTTTTCTCAGATGTAGTCCATGAGAGCTCAGCCTCCAAGTGGTTTCTCTAATATGGAGACCAGGGGCTTTCTCTGACATAAAATCAATGGCTGGCTCTTTGACCTCCTCCCCCTGGAGGGAGTACAGCTGTACCAGGCCACAGAGGAATACAAGGCAGGCAGTTCTGATGAGACCTGATAGGCTAGGGTCTTATGGAATGGGAAGAGGACCTCCCTTATCAGTGGACTTGGAGAGGGGCATGGGAGGAGAAGAGGGATGGCAGTTGGGATACAAAGTGAATTAATAGGTTTTTTTTGTTCGTTTGTTTGCTTTGTGTTTTTGCCAACCATGTGTAAAATTTAATCATTTTCCACTAGATAGACCATTTGAAGAACAACGGACACATGTATACACATAACACACATATGTATGCACACATGGTGATTAGACTGCTTCTTTGATTATTGGTTAGAGATTTTTGCAGATAATGGCATGACAATGAAAGATATAAAAGAGGAATAACCAGGAGGTAACAAACAGGACTGAGAGTTAATTTTTGAAACTGGAATTTTGTTGATGACTTATTCTTGCATACCATGCAGAGAATCAGTCTAGTATTTCATAGTACCCAAACAGACTCCTTGCAAAGTCTTTTAGGAGTCATGTATCTTTTTTTTGTAATTTATATTTTTTATATTAATCACACGTTATTTACTTTGTATCTCAGCCATAGCCCCTCCCTCACTCCTTCCCAATAATCAAAAATTTTTTTAAAATTTTAAGAAGGGAGAGGGGCCAAGATGGCGGTGCCGGGAGAACAATGTGTCTGAAAAGCAGGACAACACACTCCGTGCAACGACCAGGAGACTGAACTCTGGGCCCTAAAACAACAGCTATTGTGTTTCCCAGGTGAGGGGAGGCTCCCACGGCATGGGAATCGGTTGGGTCCACTCTCTGGCTGCCCAGCCAGAACCCAGAAGAGAACCCGGGTAACGCGAGCTTTGGGTCTCCAGGCTAGTGTCATAAGCCTGTGTGTCCAGATCACTTTCCCAGGCTGATTGGTGGGCACAACAGTGCCAGAGACTATGAATCCCAGTCGCAAAAAAAACCCACAGGAAAGGAAAGTTGCGGGACTGGTCACGGGTCACCCAGTCTTTCCCTGTAAGGTCTCGCTGACCATGGGTACCCACTACCATCACAACTGAGCTCCTGCCGCACACGGAGAGAAGCTGAGCGCCCAGCTCAAAATCCCTACTCCCTCTTGGGAGGAGGCAGGAGGCATCCCGCAGAATCTGCCACAGACCACATTGTCTGTACCCCAACCCAAGATTGGGGCTGAGAAAACCCAATCCTTTCGGGCACTCCCACAAACACTGCTTTAACCCTGACACAGCGGAGCGGAAGGATAAAGAGGCGCACAGCGGTTTCACAGTGCTGGAACTCCAGTGCTGCCAGCAGCTCCTAGCAAACAAACTTCAGCTCAGGATCTGGGACTGTGGTCATTATACACGTCCTGAGATTCTCCTGCGTCCAGCACAATAAGGTCTAGCAGCAAGTTCTATCACCAGCGCCTCCCTCCCCGACCCCTGGCAGAGAAACCCCAGCTCAGGATCGGACTGAGAAGCCCCAACCCCTTCTGGCACTTTCCTGAGAGCACCTCCATAAGCTTACACTAGCGGAGGGGAAGGTCAGAGGGGAAGGACAGAGAGGCAGCCCGCCAAGGACAAAGCACCCTCTCTCCAGGTTACCCAGCAGCCCCGAGCAGAGAAACCCAAACTCTGGATCTGAGGACACTCAACCATACCTGGTACTCTCTCAGGATCAGCAAACATAGGTTCATCTTCCGCCAGGCTGCTTCTGGCAGAGAGATCTGGGCCCGGGATCTGGGATTGAGAACACTCAACCTAACTCTATCCCGCACCACCCCGGGACCAGTCAACATAACCCTTCCTGGCAGAGGGAAAGGACAGAGAGGCAGCACACAGGAAAGGTGGACACCGAGTCCTGCAGCCACAGTGTCAAAGAGCTGTTAGCCTACCCACGCATTTTCTGCAGCAGGACCAAATCAGAGTAGAGAGCAAGGGGAACCCCTGTGCATTCCAACTGATCCTGCAAGAGAGTGAGTGAGCCTTCTAGGGAGAGTTTGCCCCAGACCCAGGGCGTCTCCACAGAAGCAACCAGACAAGATCCCTGCCACCCACACCCCTAGTGTGTGCATCATACATAAGGATTATTGGAATAGCGACCCCAACGTTCTGCCTTGCGGGTCCACCAGTGTAATCCAGGCAAACAATTCCTTGATCTCAGACAGAACTGCATAATAGTGGCTTGCAGGCCACTGCAATAGTCAGAGAATCCGTGCATGCACACTGCGCCCGCTAAAAGTGCCCGCAAAAAGTGCCAGCGTCACATTCCTAACTTAGGCAAAACTGAAACCACAGTGCACACTCCCAAACCAGTGAACCTCTCTCATCTTCCTGAAAAAACAGTCCAGAAAACAGAAAGAGACCATCATAGCCAGAACTAAAAGCTCAAGGAACAAACAATGAGGATTATAAATAACCAGATGGCTAGAGGCAGACGTAAGAACACTCCCAACAAAATCAGGATATAATGACCTCACCAGCAACCCCACAAAACAATGGACACTTCAATTCACTAGATATACAAGAAAACGACCTCAAAACTATGTTTCTCCAGCTATTAGAGGCCCATAAAGATGAAATGAACAAAGCCCTCAGAGAAATAGGCAAAGAAATTGAGACTAACCAAGAGAAAACAAATCATGCTCTCAGAGAAATGACGATGAAAATTGAGGCAAACAAAGAAGAAATGCAAAAAGATCTCAAAGAAATGTCCACACAAATGAAGGCAAACAAAGTAGAAATAAACAAATCTCCCATAGAAATACAGGCAACTATACCCAAAGAAGTAGAGGCACAATTAGTGATACATAGAGAGGAAACAGACAAAAAAATAGAAGCCGTCATTGAAAAGCAGGACATCACATTCAAACAGATGAAGGAAATGGTGCAACACATGAAAACAGAATTAGAATCAATAAAGAAAACACAAATAGAGAAAAATCCAGGAGCTGGAGAACATAGAGAAAAGATCAGGAACTACAAAGGTAAGCATCACCAACAGAATACAAGAGATGGAAGAAAGAATCTCAGGAGCCGAAGATACACTTGCAGAAATTGAAACGTCTCTCAAAGAAAAAATAAAATCAGAAAAGTTCCAAACACAAAACATCCAAGAAATCAAGGACACCATGAAAAGACAAAACCTAAGAATAATAGGAGTAGAAGAAAAAGAAGACATCAGGCTTAAAGGTCCGGAAAATATTTTCAAGAAAATTATAGAAGAAAACTTTCCCAACTTAAAGAAGGAGATGGCCATAAACACACAAGAGGCCTACAGAACACCAAGTAGACTAGACCAGAAAAGAAATTGTTCACGTCACATCATAGTCAAAACACTGAACCTACAGAACAAAGAAAAAAATTCTAAAAGCAGCAAGGGAAAAAGGCCAAGTAACATATGAAGGTAGACCTATCAGAATCACACCAGATTTCTCAACAGAAACTATGAAAGCCAGAAGGGCCTGGACAGAAATCACACAGTCCTTAAGGGACCACAGATTCCAACCCAGACTACTATACCCAGCAAAACTTTCAATTAACATAGACAGAGAATTCAAAATATTCCAAGACAAAACCAAATTTAAACAATATCTACATAGTAACCCAGCTCTACAGAAGTTACTAGAAGGGAAACTCCAAACCAAAGAAAACAACTACATCTTAGGAAACAGAGGACATAAATAACTACACAACAAAAAACCAAAAGAAGACAAGCAATGAAACTCAGTGACATCACTAACCCCACATCTAAAATAAGTAACAATTGTTGGTCACTAGTCTCTATCAACATCAACAGACTCAACTCCCCAATTAAAAGACACAGACTAACAGAATGGTTGAGGAAACAGGATCCAACATTTTGTTGCATCCAAGAAACACACCTATGCAACAAAGATAAACACTACCTCAGAGTAAAGGGCTGGAAAAATGTTTTTCAAGCAAATGGTCCCAGAAAACAAGCTGGAGTAGCCATCCTAATATCTAATAAAATAGACTTTCAACCAAAGTTAATCAAAAAAGATAAGGATGGCCACTATATTCTCATCAAAGGAAAAATCCACCAAGAGGACATCACAATTTTGAATATCTATGCCCCAAATACAAGAGCACCTACATTCGTAAATGAAACAATATTAAAGCTTAAATCATACATTGATCCTAATACCCTAATAGTGGGAGACTTCAACACTCCACTCTCACCAAGAGACAGATCAACTAGACAGAAAACAAATAGGGAAATAAAAACACTTACAGAGACCCTAAATCAAATGGAACTAATAGACGTCTACAGATCTTTTCATCCAAACTCAAAAGACTATACCTTCTTTTCAGCACCGCATGGAACCTTCTCCAAAATAGACAATATAGCTTGTCATAAAGCAAGCCTCAACAGATACAAAAAGATTGAAATAATCCCTTGTATTCTATCTGACCACTATGGACTAAAGCTGGACGTCAACAACAACAGAAATAACAAAAAGCCAACACACACATGGAAACTGAACAACTTGTTACTCAACGACAGCTGGATTAAGGAAGAAATAAAGAAAGAAATTAAAGACTTCCTAGAATTCAATGAAAATGAAGGCACAACATACCCAAATTTATGGGACACATTGAAAGCAGTGCTCAGGGAAAAAATTATAAGTGCCTGCAAGAAGAAATTCGTAACATCACATACAAACAACTTAATGGCCCAACTGAAAAACCTAGAAAAAAAAAGAAGCAGATACACCCAAGAGGAGCAGATGGCTGGAAATAATCAAACTCAGGGCTGAAATCAATAAATTAGAAACAAATAAAACTATTCAAAGAATCAATGAAACAAGAAGCTGGTTCTTTGAGAAAATCAACAAGATAGACAAACCCTTAGCCAAACTAACTAAAAAGCAGAGAGAATCTATCTACATCAACAAAATCAGAGATGAAAAGGGTAACATAACTACAGACACTGAGGAAATTCAAACAATCTTTAGGTCATACTACAAAAGCCTATATGCCACAAAATTTGAAAACCTAAATGAAATGGACAATTTTCTTGATAGATTCCATCTTCCAACATTAAGTCAAGATCAGATAGAAAGACTGAATAGCCCTATATCCCCCAAGAAAATTGAAGCAGTCATTCACAGTCTCCCCTCCAAAAAAAGCCCTGGGCCAGATGGTTTCAGGGCAGAATTCTACCAGACCTGCAAAGAAGTGCTCACACCAATTCTCCTCAAACTATTCCACAAAATAGAAACAGAAGGTACATTACAAAACTTATTCTATGAAGCGACAGTCACCCTGATACCTAAACCACACAAAGACCCAACAAAAAAAGAGAACTTCAGACCTATCTCTCTTATGAACATTGACGCAAAAATACTCAATAAAATACTTGCAAACCGAATCCAAGAACACATCAAAGATATCATCCACCATGACCAAATAGGCTTTATCCCAGGCATGCAAGGGTGGTTCAACATACGGAAATCCATCAATGTAATCCACCACATAAACAAAATGAAGGAGAAAAACCACATGATCATCTCCTTAGATGCTGAAAAAACATTTGACAAAGCCCAACACCCATTCATGTTTAAAGTCTTGGAGAGATCAGGGATACAAGGCACATATCTAAACATAGTAAAGGCAATATACAGCAAACCTATAGCCAACATCAAACTCAATGGCGAGAAACTTAAATCAATCCCACTGAAATCAGTGACAATACAAGGCTGCCCACTCTCTCCATACCTCTTCAACATAGTACTTGCCAGAGCAATAAGACAACTAAAGGAGATCAAGGGGATACAAATTGGAAAGGAAGAGGTCAAAGTGTCACTATTCACAGATGATATGATAGTATATATGAGCGACCCCAAAAATTCAACCAGAGAACTCCTCCAGCTGATAAACACCTTCAGCAAAGTGGCAGGATACAAAATCAACTCAAAGAAATCAGAAACCCTCCTGTATACCAAAGACAAAAGGGCCGAAAAAGAAATTAGGAAAACAACACCTTTCACAATAGCCACTAATAACATAAAGTACCTTGGGGTGACACTAACCAGCAAGTGAAAGACCAGTTTGAGAAAAACTTCAAGTCTCTGAAGAAAGAAATTGAAGAATATCTCAGAAGATGGAAAGATCTCCCGTGCTCATTGATTGGTAGGATTAACATTGTGAAAATGGCCATCCTGCCAAAAGCAATCTACAGATTCAATGCAATTCCCATCAAAATACCAACTCAATTCTTTACAGACCTTGAAAAAAAGATTCTCAGCTTCATATGGAGAAACAAAAAACCCAGAATCTCCAAAACAATCCTGTACAAGAACAGATCATCTGGAGGTATCTCCATCCCCAATCTCAAGTTTTACTACAGAGCAATAGTAATAAAAACTGCATGGTACTGGCATAAAAACAGAAAGGAGGATCAATGGAACCAAATAGAAGACCCAGAAATAAACCAACATACCTGTGAATACTCGATTTTTGACAAAGAAGCCAAATGGAAAAAATTCAATGGAAAAAAGACAGCATCTTCAACAAATGGTGTTGGTCCAACTAGATGTCCACATGCAGAAAAATGAAAATAGATCTATATTCATCACCCTGCACATAACTAAAGTCCAAATGGATCAAAGACCTCAGCATAAAACCAGATACTCTAAATCTGTTAGAAGAAAAAGTGGGGAACAGCCTAGAACTCATTGGCACAGGAGACAACTTCCTGAACAGAACACCAACAGCACAGGCTCTAAGAACAACAATCAATAAAATGGGACCTCATGAAACTAAAAAGCTTCTGTAAAGCAAAGGACACCGTCATCAAAACAAAACGACTGCCTACAGATTGGGAAAGAATCTTCACTAACCATTTATCTGACAGAGGAGTAATATCCAGTATGTTCAAAGAACTAGAGAAGCTGAAAAGCAGCAAACCAAGTAATCCAATTAAAAAATGGGGAACAGAGCTAAACAGAGAATTCTTGACAGAGGAATATGGAATGGCAGAGAAACACTTAAAGAAATGCTGAACCTCATTAGTCATCAGGGAAATGCAAATCAAAACGACCCTGAGATATCACCTTACACCCATCAGAATGGCCAAGATGAAAAACTCAAGTGACAACACATGCTAGAGAGGTTGTGGAGAAAGGGGAACCCTCCTTCACTGCTGGTGTGAATGTAAACTGGTACAACCACTCTGGAAATCTATTTGGCACTTTCTAAGACAATTAGGAATAGTGCTTTCTCAAGACCCAGCTATACCACTGCTAGGTATATACCCAAAGTTTGCTCAAGGACAGAAAAGGGATACTTGTTCAATCATGTTTATAGCAGCTTTATTTGTAATAGCCAGAACCTGGAAACAACACAGATGTCCATCAACAGAGGAATGGGTACAGAAATTGTGGTATTTTTACACAATGGAATACTACTCAGCAATCAAAAAGGAGGAAATCATGAAATTTGCAGGCAAATGGTGGGATCTAGAAAAGATCATTCTGAGTGAAACATCCCAGAAGGAGAAAGACAAACATGTTATATACTCACTTATATAGACCTATAAGATATAATAAACATAATGAAATCTATACACCTAAAAAAGATAATCAAGAGAGTGGACATGGGGTAAGATGATCAATCCTCGTTTAGAAAGACAGATGGGATGTGCATTGAACGTAGGACACGAGTCTACTGAGGGCATCTGAAAGACTTTAACTAGCAGTGTTTTCAAAGCAAAGACTCATGACCAAACCTTGCCAGAGTACAGGGAATCATAAGAAAGAAGGGGAGTTAGTCTTATGCGGAAAGGATAGGAGCTCCACAAGGACCAAATATATCTGGACACAGGGTCCTTTCTGAGACTGACATTCAACCAAGGACCATGTGTGGATATAACCTAGAACCTCTGCTCAGATGTAGCCTGTGGTATCTCAGTAAACAATTGTTTTCCCATAGTGAGGAAAACAAGGACTATTTCTAACAGGAACTCAATGACAGGCTCTTTGGCCTCCCCACTCCCAAGTGAGGTGCAGTCCTGTTAGGCCACAGAGGAGGGTGGTGCAGGCAGTCCTGAAGTTACCTGATAAAACAGGATCAGATGAATGGGGAGGAGATTCCCCCTCCCATCAGTGGACTTTGAAAGGGGCAGGGTGGAGAAGAGGGAGGGATGGAGGGACTGGGAGGGAATGAGGGAGTGGGACAAGGCTGGAATACAGAGTTAATAAAATATAACTGATAAGAAAAAAATAAAATTAAAAAAAACAAAAAAAAATATAAAAAGCTCCTGAGAGAGCTTGAAAATCCAAATAAACAGTGACAGTCTATGTTTATGGACTGGAAGAGCCTTAAAAAAATTTTAAGAAAAAGATTCAAATAATAAAGAGAATTAAGTTAAAAAAGAAATATAATACATCTAATAATTAATGAAATGAAGTATCCTGAGTACATGATAAATGTTATAATCTTCTGATATGTAATTATGAACAAATAGACATGTGTTTTACATATACATATAAGAGATATCTATAATATGTGATAATAAATAGCATTTCCCTACTAGCACACTGAGAAAGCATTTATTTACCCAACTATATATGACAAAATGTGTGAATCCAAACTGTATGTTCACAATCAATTTTCAGAGAGATTCTGACAATGTAGTACTTTATGTATTAGTGTGTAACTAATTGAAAGTAATCTACAACAGAGACCATTTTTGTTAGTTAAATCTAGAATTAAGTTGAGGAGGTTACTAAGCCCTTATAGTGGGAATGCATAAGAACTTCCATGTACAGAAAACCTATTCAGGAAACCTATGGTAGTTGTAATAGAACATCAGCACAAGAAATTGAAACAACTTGTGGAATTTAAATACAACAAACTAGTGAAATTTAAATAGTCTGTGAAACTGTTCCAGTAAGCATTTGAAGATGATTTAGTCCTGGTTAAATATGCTAAATGCACATGATTAAGAAAAAATAAATAAAAGAGATAATTTGGTTTCTATGGGGAGTTACCCTGTTGCTGTGATAAAATGCAGTTCCAGATGACAATCCAGATGATGCAGAAATAACAGCAATTGGAAATGCATGTCACTTTCACTTTATGTGCAGAGCCAAGGACTAGAAAATGAAGAATGCCTGCTAGTGTTCAGCTTCCATTCTCTGTCTTATACTCATCTTCCCACTGATTCTAGAATATGTCAAGTGGACAATTCATACCATCTCACAAAAGGAGAAGGCATGATCTTAATCTTCATTGTTTTTTGATAAAAACTGCAATGTCCTTCATGGTGGCATAGGTCTGTTGTACTGTCAGCACATGGGAGCTGGAGGTAAGAGGATTATGAGTTTGAAGCCAGGCTGGGTTACAAAAACTCTCTCTTTAAAAAACAGAAAAATACTGCTCTGTTTATACTGGGAGAAAGTTAATATTATAAAATAATTTAGAGAAATCAAAGACAAAATGACACAACTAAGAGCTTCTCTAGTTTTACTTGATATTTTCTTACTAAAGTGTGCCATTTAATGTGGCAGAACTATATGTAGCTATTTAAGGATATCACAAAGTTAAACATGTAAATAACTCAATTTCTTTCATATACATAGGAGAGCTTATATTATACATATAATTTAAATAGTCACACTAAATAGAATTATTTGCAGAATGGTAGTGGGACAAACAGTGAACTATAGAAGAACTTTAAAAATACAACAGAATTTCAACACTTGAGAGGCAGAATGGACACTGGCAGTTTAATCAACCTGGGTTACATTTTGAGAAGACCATGTGAAAGAGAAGCTTTGATTGAAAGACATATATTCACACACATACATATGGACATACCTATATGCATACACATATACACACAGAGACACATACATAAACACATAGATAAATATAACAACATGCATACACACAGACACACCTAGTGATACACATACAAAGAGAGACAGAAGACACAAAAGAAAGAAATATAATATCAAATTTTATAACTAAAAATACAAGTATTTTTAACTTATTAAGAAAGTTTTGAATACTTCTCAACAAGAAATAATCTAAAATATTCTTGACTGTTCTGAACATAGGAATCTCGAATGGCAAAGAAATGCTTCAAATATGTTTAACATCTTTAGACATCATAGAAATGCAAATCAAAATTACTTAATGTTTCACCTTACATATATCAGAATGTTTCAGATAAAACAAACAAACAAACAAACAAAAAAAAAACACAAGTGAAAGCTCGTGCTGTTAAGGATATGGAACAAGGAGAACCCTCCTCCAAAGCTGGTGGGTGTACAAAGTTGTACAGCTGATTAGGAAATCAATATGGTGTTTCCATAAAAAAAAAAAAAAAAAGGCAACTGATCTACCTAGAGATCCAACTATCGACTCCTGGGCATCTACCCAAAGAACACTCAAAACTACTAAAAGGTCACTTTCTTATCTATGTTCACAGCAGCTTTATTAGAAGCCAGAAACGGAAAATAACTTTAATGTCCTTCAACCAAAGAGTGAATTTTTTTTAATGTGGTACATTTGCAAAATGGAATTTTATTCAGTTGCTAACAAACAAACAAATACCAATGTTGACATCATGAACTTTGCAGGCAAGTGGATGGAACTAAAAAAAAGTCATCCTGAGTGAGGTAACTCAGACCCAGAAAGACAAACTGGTATATACTTACTTATAAGTAGATATTAGGTGTAACATAAAGGATAATCATGCTAAATTCCACAAACCCAGAGCATAAATAACAAGGATGGCTCAAGGAGGGACACATGGATTTCCAAGGGAAGAGAAATAGAATAAGTTTCTCAAGTTGACTTGGGGGTAGATGGGGATGGGAACAAGAGGAATCAAGTTGTGAGGAGAGATGAGAGAAAAAGGGTTATATGATTGGAATCCACATGACAACATAGTTCAATGGCAAGGCCCTGAAATCTACAAGGGTGACCCTAATAAGTAATCTAGAAATAGTGAAAATGGAGCCTGAACCAGCTATTTTCTGCAACAATTTTTCCAGCCTGTAAGAAGTGCTTGGATAGTGGTGGCTCAGAATTTATGGGCATGGCCAACTAATGACAGTTCAACTTGAGGCTCAGGCCACTAGAGGGAGGCCAGCCCTGACACTGCCTGAATGGCCAGAAGCCCAGAGCCCTAGGGTAGAACAAAACAGGATTGGTAAAAACAAGAGTCACTGAAATGATTCTTTTTTTTTTTTTTTTCTCAGTGGGGTTTTATTTTTTTTTCTTATCAGTTACATTTTATTAACTCTGTATCCCAGCCGTGTCCCAATCCCTCATTCCCTCCCAGTCCCTCCCTCCCTCCCTCATCTCCACTGTGCCCCTTGCCAAGTCCACTAATAGGGGGGACCTCCTCCCCATTCATCTGATCCTGTTTTATCAGGTATCTTCAGGACTGGCTGCAAAGCTCTCCTCTGTGGCCTAACAGGACTGCTCCTCCCTTGGGGGGTGGGGAGGCCAAAGAGCCAGTCATTGAGTTCCTGTTTGAAATAGTCCTTGTTCCCCTCACTATGGGAAACCAAGAAATTAGGTAGAGCTTGGGGGAACTCATGGGAGAAGAAGAGGAAGAAGAAGAAGAAGAAGAAGAAGAAGAAGAAGAAGAAGAAGAAGAAGAAGAAGAAGAAGAAGAAGAAGAAGAAGAAGAAGAAG
>NW_026585797.1:1410532-1422002 GCF_907164565.1 Psammomys obesus | reverse complement strand
AGAAGAAGAAGAAGAAGAAGAAGAAGAAGAAGAAGAAGAAGAAGAAGGATTGTAGGACCCAGGGGTGACAAGGACTCCTCAAGAACATGGTTCACAGAACCAACTAAGCAGGGCTCAGAGACAGAAGTGACAATTAAGGAGCCTGAGTGGATCTGAGCTAGGTTTTCTCATCAAACCATGCTACTAAACCTTGATAAATACAAAATGATCTCTCTTGCCTGACAAAGAATCCACTATTTTTCCTATTTTATGTGATCCAATCCATAATTATTTTAAATTTAAACTCGTATTGTTCCATGAAATTTCTGTAATTTTATACAACTTACAGATGCTGAAAAAAGATTAAACCCTGATACACATTAATGCAATCTTGAAAACAAAATAGAGATTTTTGAGGACTTACTGGGAAGCTAGTTAATGTATGCTGGGAATCTGCTCATTGCCAAGGCTGGACCACACTGGTAATAAGATAGTTTGTATTATTCATGAGCTCAGGTGTTTACCTGGCATAGGAAAGTGGAAAATAGAGTGTGATTAACACTTAACCCTGTAAAGAAGGCCAAATACAAGAGCATTAATGAGACATTAGTTTTGACACATAAAACAGTGGAAAAATATGAAAAAGAAAAGTTCTCAGTCAAGAAGTTTTGATGAAGTCTTGAGAATAACATGAACTCATATTATTTTTCTAAATTCAAAAAGAATCTTGTCCTAGAGGGAGAGAAAGGAGGAGAGAAAGTGGAAGGAAGTAAATAGAATTAGAAAAGGAAGTTGGAATCAGATTATGCAGTGTATTAAAAGCCACAGAAGAATGTTTTATCTGACTTCGGTTATATTGAGAACAATTTGCAGTTTAGCCTTTAAAAGACATGATCTGATTTACATGGCAGCAGAGTGGGTGTGAGTTATGGTGACAGTCTCTGGACAAACTCAAGGCAGAATGTGCAATTTGCTGTCTCTTTTCAATAAAAGTGGTGATGTAAACATGTGTTTACAAAATCATGTCTTTAATATTTATTTTTATTTAGGTGTTTGTGAGTTTATCTGCAGATTATAACTTTTTTGTTGGGTATCCTCAAAGGCCAATGATGAGCATTGAATAAGCTGCTGCTGGAGTTACAGGAAACAAGTGCTGCCAAACTTAAGTTCTGAGTTCCAAACTCTGTTCTCTAGGAGAGTATTAGTGATCGCAATCACTGAGCCATCCCTAATCCTCTCTCCCCCGCCCCGCACAGGCCAAAAGGTATCTGAAGGTAATTTATGGCAGAACAGTAGTGTACAACACTATAAAATTACTAAAACAGTTTTGTTAAACTTTACTTATATAAACATATTAAGGATAAAAACTTCATAATTTGTATTTCCATGAAATATAGATTGCTCTATGTATTTGTGCAAAGAGCCCTTGATAACAGACAGTTGCTAAATTGAGTTTTTATGACTTTGAGAATATTTTCCATTTATAGTTTCTTATAATTTTCTTTTAAAATAGTATTTTTTATAAATTATCAAGGTAAATAAAATGTTAACAAAAAAAATGAAGTATTTTTCTTGTCTTTAGGAGTTTTCTTAGTCTGCATGAAATTCTGTTGCATAGGAGCCCAAACATTACTTAAAGGATCACAGCATCCTTTGCCCTCTCTATTTAAGAGATTTTATTAGTAAATTGCATTCATATGGCTGAAATAGAAGTTAATGTGGACATTTTCTGGTTGCTCACATATCCACATTATTTCTTCCTCATTGATTATCTGCTAATGAGTCTTGAGAACACATGTTTATTTAACTTTTACTATTATATTTCCTGAGATTGCTAGGGATATAACAATCATATCTCAAGGCTTTTTTGATTCTCTCGGGCCTAGTTCTGGATATTTAGTCCATGGACCATCCCCATACTCAACACACTTGTACTCACTCAGATTCTAAACTGTTTCTCCTGTGAGTTTCCTCAGAACCAGGCCAAGTCTCAATATCTCTACACTACCAGACCTAACTCTGGATAACATCTTCTTTGGCATCAGTTTTCCTTGCTGTGTTCCTCAGAACCAAGCCTTCCTATGTTGTCTCTAGGCCCAGGTTTAGAAATGCAGGTTGTCTGCTGTTCTGCCTATTGATCTCCACAGAAACGTGTCTACCAGTACCATTTCTATTCTTCCAGGCCAAGCTGTGATTGCATAGCTATTGCACTGACTTTCCTTGGAGAACTCCATATACATGCATAAGAATACCAGTAGTTGTCATGCCAGTAGAGATAAAAGGGAACTCACAAAGCCCCATCCCTACATAAAGAGCTATAGGAAACTAATGACTGGAAAGAGGAAGAATGAGTCTTTCTTAGTGGACAAATCCCTTGGATCACTAATATTTAACCCACTCCTAAATGGTCAATCTTAAAAACATAATATAAACACACACACACACACACACACACACACACACATATACCCTCTTCAGATTCATGACCTTTTTTCTCACTAATTGTTATTGCATGTATACATCAATACTATTAAATCCAACCTGTTCAGTCTGGATAATATCACTTGTAAGTGTGTTTTTACACTGACCTCTTAGCGCTGGAAAACCTGTTGGTGTACTTTTCCTTGAAAAAGATATCTTCCACTCTCACCTTTCCTTAGTTGTCTATATTTCCTTGTGTAGAGTTGCAGGCTCATAAACTTTTCTTAGCCCAGTTTGGCATTTCCATTTGTATCACTCTTATTAACCTTTGCTCACATTTGGGGATTCATTTTGGTGAGATATTATGGGTATCTTATTTGACAGTCCTGGGAGACAAAATCTGACAGCAAAGTCCTTGATTCTCCAGCTCATAGTATATTTCTGTCCTTATCCACAAAGTTCTAAGCCTTAGGTGGCTGGAGAGTTTTGTAGATATATCCATTGGGACTGGGTTTCACAACTCTACATGTTGATACATTTGGTTATCTATAGTGTTCTTTCTCTCTTACAAACAGAAGTTCCCTTGATGAAAGGTGAAAAATTCAATTATCTGTGGGTTTAAGGACAACGGTTTAGAGGTTGTTGTTAAAGATTATTCTGATTTAGTAAATTAGTGGCTGTAGATTCTCCTCTAATTACAGTCCCTAACACTGAGTAGTTGTCTGATTGCCCAGTAGCAGCATACTCTCCAGCTAGGTAACCAACTTAAGTCCAGTTAGAGAGCTATTTACTGTTGAGGTAAGTGTATCACTAAAATTTTTGACTGTCATTTTACCCGACTCATTTCATTTAACCATTTGCCATGAATTATTTCTCTATGCATAAACACAGATCACAATTCTAAGTGTTTCACTTTTAATTTCAATATTATTTAATATCTACTTTTAAATTATACATATGAATGTATATGTTAAGGAGCTGCACACATAAGTGCAGGCATCATGGAGGTCAGACTGGCTTCAGAGTTACAGTAACTTGTTAAGATACTAGATGTGGTTTCTGGAAATCTCTGGAATAATAACATAAATATTAATTAATAATCTAGCTTCCTTATTTTAATATTCAAAAAACATTTTCATCAGTGTTTATATGTGCCAGATTTAACAGGTCTTTACCTTTTTAACTTCACTTCTAATTTTGTCTTGCTCATCAAAACAAAAATATTTTTCACCTTATACATAATAAGTAAATAAGTGCATGGAAAGTAGCATGTATGTATTTTTATATCTTGTCTTAGTCACAGTTTTATTGCTGTGAAAAGTTACCAAGACCACTGCAATTCTTAGAAAATACTCATTTAAAAGGGGCTGGCTTACAGCTTCAGTTGCTTAGTCCGTTGTCATCATGGCAGGGAGCATGGTGGCAGGCCTAAATGATGCTGGAGAAACAGTTGAGAGGTACACCGTGATCTTCAAGCAAAGAGTGACGAAGCCTGGCATGGCCTTTTGAAACCTCAAAGCTCACACCTAGTGACACACTTCCTTTAGTAGGGTCACACCTACTAACGCTTTTAATCTAAACATTCAAATATGTCTCTTTGGGAACCATTCTTATTCAAAACACCACATATTCCTTGCAAGAACTTCACTGGTTTAATGTTTTGATTCAAAAAAATAAAAATAAGATAATCAAGGGTAAACATTTTGTCCATGGTCACATAGTTTATGAAGAGATGAAACTCATATTCTAGAGTACATCCTTTCCATCTACTGTTCTTTCTTTTAAAAAATGATTTATTTACTTTACATCATTGTTGTAGCCCCATTCCTCTTTCACTCCAGGACCACCCTCCCTTCCTTCCTGCTCTCTCCTCTCCTCTCCCATTTTCCAAGGAAAAGGAGGATGCCCTTTTCCATCCAGCCTAGCTCATCAAGTTGCATCAAGACTGAGCTTGTCATCTTCCCCTGTGGACTGTAAATACATTCCCCCTGGAGGGAAGTAATCAAAAAGCTGCCAAGTGAGTCCTTGTCCCCTTGTCTGATGCAGTCCCCACTTCCATTATTAGAGAACCCACATGAGGTCTAAGCTGCCCTTCTGCTACATCTATGTAGGAGACTTAGTTCTAGATCATGCATGGTCCTTGGTTGGTGCTTCAGTCTCAGCAAACCTCTCTGGACCCTGGTTAGTAGGCTCTGTCAGTCTTCTTGTCACATCCAGGTCTTTTTCTCTTTTCTTCCACTTTTCCACAAGACACCCTCTACATCACCCAATGTTTGGCTATGAGTTTTGGCATGTATTTTGAGGCACTGTTAGGTAGTGCCTCTCAGAGGAAAATTCTGTCATGCTTCTTTCTCCAAGTTTAGCAGAGTATCATTCATAGTGTCAGGGGTTGGCACTCTCCAATGGGATGGGTCTATCGTGGGCAGTTGGGCATTCCATCAATCTCTGTGCTATCTGCTCTATCTTTATCCCTGTACACATTGTAGGTAACAAAAATTTTGAGTCAAAGATTTTGTGGTGGGCTGATGTTCCCCTCCCACTGATAGGAGACTAGTCTAGTTAGACGGTGTCCTCTTCAGTCTCTATGATCTCTGCTACTAGAAGTCTCTGCTTATGTCTTCCTTATCTTATCCCAGGAGCCTACCCTGCCTTAGGTTTCCAACTTGTCACAGAGATACCACCAGCCTTAGTTTCTCTTTTCTCTACAGCCCTTGCTCTCCCCAGGTCTGATCTCCATTCTCTTAACTCTGCACACCCTCTCCTACCTTGTTTTCTCTCTTCAGCCACTATCTCCATTTCTAAGTGAGATTTATGCATATTCCATTAGATTTTCTATGTTACTTATCTTCTTTGGATCTGTGCCTAATAATATACTTATCCTGTCCTATGTGGTTAAAATTCACTTATAAGTGAGTAGATACCATGTGTGTCTTTCTGTATCTGTGTTACTACACTCAAGATAATGATTTCTAGTTCCCACCATTTGTCTGAAAATTCCATAATTTCTTGTTTTTTAATAGCTGAGTAGTATTCCATTGTGTAAATGTGCCACATTTTCTTTATGTATTCTTCGGTTGAGGAATATCTAGGTTGATTCCAGATTCTGACTACTATGAATAAACCTGCTGTGAACGTTGTTGAGTAAATGTCTTTGTCTTATGGTGCAGCATCTTTTGGGTATGTACTCAGGGGAGGTATAGCTGGTTCTTGAAGTAAAGATATTCCCAATTTTCTGAGAAAGTGCTAGATTGATTTACAAAGTGGTTGTACAAGTTTACACTCCCACCACTACAAAGACTCATTTGCCAGCTTTTTGATCACTTCCCCTGGCAGCACTGCCTGGCCAGGTCACAGGGAAAGAGGACAAGCTCAATTTTCATGCTAATGATGAACTGGGCTGAATGGGAGAGGAAGTTTCCCTTTTACTTACAAAAAAAAAAAAAAGAAAGAAAGAAAAAAAGAAAGAAAAGCAAAGGAACCATTGCCAGTATATTCTGTCTCTTGAGATTTTGATCTTAGTCATTCTGACCTATGTGAGGTAGAATCTCAGAGTCCTTCTAATTTGCATTTCCCTGATGATGAAGGAAGTTAAGCATTCCATTTTTTTCGCATTGATATTAATCTCACACTTTTATTTCTTTTTTCTTTTTATTTATTTTTATAAATTACAGTTTATTCACTTGTATCCCCTCTGCAGCCCCCTCTGCCATGCCTTCCCAATGCCCCCCTCCCTCATTCATCTCCTCCCATGCCCCTCTCCAAGTCCACTGATAGGGCAGGACCTCCTCCCCTTCCCTCTGACCCTAGCCTATCAGGTCTCATAAGGACTGGCTGCATTGTCTTCCTCTGTGGCTTGGTAAGGCTGCTCCCCAATCAGGGTGAGGTGATCAAAGAGCAGGCCAATCAGATTATGTCAGAGACAGACTCTGTTTCCCTTACTAGGGAACAAACCTGGAGACTGAGCTGCCATGGGCTACATCTGTGCAGGAGTTCTAGGTTATCTCCATGTTAGTTGGAGCATTTCTTTAAGTGCCCTGGGCCATTCAATATTCCTCAGTTGGGAACTCTCTGTGTAGTTCTGTATCCCATTTTTTTTTAAATTTACTTATGTTGGTTATTGGTGTTTGATTTATTGAGCTCATTATGTATTTTGGATATTAGCCATTTGTTGGATGTAGAATTGGTGAAGATATTTTCCCAATCTGTAGACTGCCACTTTGTTCTATTGACAGTGGCTTTTGCTTTACAGAAGCTCTTCAGTTTTAAGAGGTCCATTTATCAGTTGTTGATCTTAGAGCTTGACCTGTTAGTGTTCTATTCAGGAAGTTGTCTCCTGTGCCAATAAATTTGAGACTCTTCCGCACTTTCTCTTCTAATAGGTTTAGTGTGTCTGTTGTTATTGAGGTCTTTGATGCACTCAGATTTGAGTATTGTGCAGGGAGACCATTTATGAATCAACATGGACTGAGGGGAGACATAGCTCAGTATAAAGTGCTTGCCTGTGTTTAATTTTCAGCATTGAAAATTGCCGGGAGCCAAAGCTATCTACGGAAGCCAAAGCTATCTAGTGGAGACAAAGGTAGTTACTGAAGCCAAAGCCAAGTAGAGAGCAAAGGTTATTTAGTGGAGACCTAAAGCTATGTAGTGAAAGAGTTATCTAGACCCTAAATCATGGGTGATAGATTGTGAGGACATCCTTTGTTAGAGCATCCATAAGATATCTTAAGAGAACATCCTTATGGTATCTTGCAGGTACAATATTTAACCCATGAAAACACTCTTCCTATTTCCTGTGGCAGTAGATTAACCTTCCCCCTTTCCTGCCTTCTCCCTATATAAGTTGGGTAAAAATTTCTAATAAACGGAAGCCTTGATCAGACAGACTTGGCTTTCATTTCTGTGTCTCTTGTCCCTACCCCCCCCCATTCCTTCCAATCTCTTCACCTTAGGAACCCCGTTGAAGCCCCACAGGCCGGGGCAGAAAATAAAATAATAAAGAACAGTTAACACAGAATAGAAGGATTAAATAAAAAATTTAGCACTGATTAAATTTTACCTTATTTTTCTGAATAGAAAGGCTGACTATACTTTTAATAAGTACGAATATAATGCTATATTTTGGCAAATATCCTCTGTTTTCAAAAAAGAAAATGAGTAAATTTTATACAGGAAGAGTATTTCAGTGATAAGTAGCTAGATTATATCTCAAGTTTTTTTTTAATTTTTATTTTTTATATTAATTTAATTATTATATTAATTTTTATTTTTTATATTACAGTTTATTTACCTTGTATCCCAGCTGTAGCCCCTTCTTCATTCCCTCCCAATCCCAACCTCCATTCCTCATCTCCTCCCAGTCCCTCTCTACGTCCACTACTGGGGCAGTCCTCCTCCCCATCCATCTGACCCTAGATTATCAGGTCTCATCAGGACTGGCTGCAATGTCTTCCTCTGTGTCCTAGCAAGGTTGCTACTCCCTGGGGGCAGGGGAGATCAAAGAGCCAGCCACTGAATTCATGTCAGAGACAGTCTCTGTTCCCCTTACTAGGGTTTCCACTTGGATACTGAACTGCCACCCAGATGTCCCTCAACTGAGGAATGGATACAGAAATTGTGGTACATTTCCACAATGGAATACTACTCAGCAATTAAAAACAAGGAAATCATGAAATTTGCAGGCAAATGGTGGGATCTAGAAAAGATCATACTTCTGGGAGGTATCCCAGAAGTCGAATATATATACACATTGTATACACTCACTTATAAGTAGATACTAGACCTAAAACATAAGATAAACATGCTAAAATCTGTATACTCAAAGAAGCTAAACAAGAAAGAGGACCCAGGGTAAGATGATCAATCCTCAGTTAGAAAGACAAATGGGATGGACATTGGAAGTAGGAGAAAACGAGAAGCAGTATAGGAGCCTAGCAGAGAGGGCCTCTAAAAGACTCTACCTAGCAGTGTATCAAAGCAGATGCTGAGACTCATAGCCAAACCTTCAGCAGAGTGCAGGGAATCATATAAAAGAAGAGGGAGTTAGTAAGACCTGGTGAGGACAGGAGCTCCACAAGGTCCACATATATCTGGCCACTGGGAACTTTTTTGAAACTGATTCTCCAACCAAGGACCATGTATGTATATAACCTCGAACCCCTGCTCAGTCGTAGCCCATGGCATATCTCAAGTCTTTTTTTTTATTTTTTTATTATTATTATTTTTTTCTTTTTAGTTACATTTTGTTAACTCTGTGTCCCAGCTGTATCCCGCTCCCTCATTCCCTCCCCAACCCCACACTCCCTCCCTGGTCTCCTCCCTGCCCCTTTCCAAGTCCACTGATAGGGGAGGACCTCCTCCCCTTTCATCTGACCCTGTTTTATCAGGTATCTTCAGGGCTGGCTGCAAAGTCCTCCTCTGTGGCCTAACAGACTGCTCCTCCCCTGGGGGGGGGTGTCAAACAGCCTGCCCTTGAGATCCTGTTAGAAATAGTCCGTGTTCCCCTTACTTTGGAAAACTACTTGGTTACTGAGCTACCACGGGCCACATCCGAGCAGAAGTTCTAGGTTATATCCATAGATGGTCCTTGGTTGAGTGTCATTCTCAGAAAAGACCCTGTGCCCAGATATGTTTGGTCCTTGTAGAGCTCCTATCCTTTCCATATCATACTAACTTCCCTTCTTTCATATGATTCCCTGCACTCTGTCGAGGGTTTGGTTATGAGTCTTAGTGTCTGCTTTGAAACACTGCTAGGTAGAGTCTTTCAGATGCCTTTTGTGGTAGACTCCTGTCATAAGTTCAATGCACATCCCATTTGTCTTTCTAAATGAGGATTAATCACCTTCGCCTGTGTCCACTTTCTTGATTATCTTCTTTAGGTGTGTAGATTTCATTATGTTTATCATATCTTGTAGGTCTATATAAGCAAGTATATACCAAGTTTGTCTTTCTCCTTCTGGGATACTTCACCCAGAATGATCTTTTCTAGATCCCACCACTTGCCTGCAAATTTCATGATTTCCTCCTTTTTGATTGCTGAGTAGTATTCCATTGTGTAAAAATACCACAATTTCTGTATCCATTCCTCCGTTGATGGACATCTGGGTTGTTTCCAAGTTCTGGCTATTACAAATAAAGCTGCTATGAACATGGTTGAACAAATGTCCTTGTTGTGTACTTGAGCAAATTTTGGGTATATACCTAGGAGTGGTATAGCTGGGTCTTGAGGTAGCACTACTCCTAGTTGTCTGAGAAAGCGCCAAATTGACTTCCAAAGTGGTTGAACCAGTTTATATTCCCACCAGCAATGGAGGAGGGTTCCCTTTTCTCCACAACCTCTCCAGCATGTGCTATCACTTGAGTTTTTCATCTTGGCCATTCTGATGGGTGTAAGGTGAAATCTCAGGGTCGTTTTGATTTGCATTTCCCTAATGGCTAATGAGGTTGAGCATTTCTTTAAGTGTTTCTCTGCCATTCGATGTTCCTCTTTCGAGAATTCTCTGTTTAGCTCTGTTCCCCATTTTTTAAGTGGATTACTTGGTTTGTTGCTTTTCTGCTTCTTTAGTTCTTTATATATACTGGATATTAGCCCTCTGTCAGATAAAGGGTTGGTGAAGATTCTTTCCCAATCTGTAGGCTGTCTATTTGTTTTGATGACAGTGTCTTTTGCTTTACAGAAGCTTTTCAGTTTCATGAGGTCCCATTTATTGATTGTTGCTCTTAGAGCCTGTGCTGTTGGTGTTCTGTTCAGGAAGTTGTCTCCTGTGCCAATGAGTTCTAGGCTGTTTCCCACTTTTTTTTCCAACTGATTTAGAGTATCTGGTTTTATGTTGAGGTCCTTGATCCACTTGGACTTTAGTTTTGTGCAGGGTGATAAATATGGATCTATTTTCATTTTTCTGCATGTAGACATCCAGTTGGTCCAGCACCATTTGTTGAAGATGCTGTCTTTTTTCCATTGAATGGATTTGGCTTCTTTGTCAAATATTGAGTATTCATAGGTGTGTGGGTTTATTTCTGTGTCTTCTATGCGATTCCATTGATCCTCCTTTCTGTTTCTATGCCAATACCATGCAGTTTTTATTACTGTTGCCCTGTAGTACAGCTTGAGATCGGGAATGGAGATACCTCCAGATGATCTGTTGTTGTACAGGATCGTTTTGGAGTTTCTGGGTTTTTTGTTTCTCCATATGAAGCTAAGAATCTTTTTTTCAAGGTCTGTAAAGAATTGAGTTGGTATTTTGATGGGAATTGCATTGAATCTGTAGATTGCTTTTGGCAGGATGGCCATTTTCACAATGTTAATCCTACCAATCCATGAGCACGGGAGATCTTTCCATCTTCTGAGATCTTCTTCAATTTCTTTCTTCAAAGACTTGTAGTTTTTCTCAAACAGGTCTTTCACTTGCTTGGTTGGAGTCACACCAAGGTACTTTATGTTATTAGTGGCTATTGTGAAGGGTGTTGTTTCCCTAATTTCTTTCTCAGCCTTTTTGTCTTTGGTATACAAGAGGGCTTCTGATTTTTTTGAGTTGATTTTGTATCCTGCCACTTTGCTGAAGGTGTTTATCAGCTGAAGAAGTTCTCTGGTTGAATCTTTGGGGTCGCTCATGTATACTATCATATCATCTGCAAATAGTGACACTTTGACCTCTTCCTTTCCGATTTGTATCCCCTTGATCTCCTTTAGTTGTCTTATTGCTCTGGCTAGGACTTCAAGTACAATGTTAAAGAGATATGGAGAGAGTGGGCAGCCTTGTCTTGTCCCTGATTTCAGTGGGATTGATTTAAGTTTCTCGCCATTGAGTTTGATGTTGGCTATAGGCTTGCTGTATATTGCCTTTACTATCTTTAGGTATGTGCCTTGTATCCCTGATCTCTCCAAGACTTTAAACATGAATGGGTGTTGGACTTTGTCAAATGCTTTTTCAGCATCTAAGGAGATGATCATGTGGTTTTTCTCCTTCATTTTGTTTATGTGGTGGATTACATTGATGGATTTCTGTATGTTGAACCACCCTTGCATTCCTGGGATGAAGCCTACTTGGTCATGGTGGATGATATCTTTGATGTG
>NW_026585797.1:1409709-1410522 GCF_907164565.1 Psammomys obesus | reverse complement strand
ATGATATCTTTGATGTGTTCTTGGATTCGGTTTGCAAGTATTTTATTGAGTATTTTTGCATCAATGTTCATAAGAGAGATAGGTCTGAAGTTCTCTTTTTTTGTTGGATCTTTGTGTGGTTTAGGTATCAAAGTGACTATGGCTTCATAGAATGAGTTTGGTAGTGTTCCTTCTATTTCTATTTTGTGGAATAGTTTGAGGAGAATTGGTGTTAGTACTTCTTTGAAGGTCTTGTAGAATTCTGCGCTGAAGCCATCTGGTCCAGGACTTTTTTTGGAGGGGAGACTGTTAATGACTGCTTCAATTTCCTTGGGAGATATAGGGCTATTCAGTCTTTCTACCTGATCTTGACTTAATTTTGGTAGATGGAATCTGTCAAGAAAGTTATCCATTTCATTTAGATTTTCAAATTTTGTGCCATATAGGCTTTTGTAGTATGACCTAATAATTGTTTGGATTTCCTCAGTGTCTGTAGTTATGTCCCCATTTTCCTTTCTGATTTTGCTGATTTTTATGGTTTCTCTCTGCTTTTTAGTTAGTTTGGCTAAGGGTTTGTCTATCTTGTTGATTTTCTCAAAGAACCAGCTTTTTGTTTCATTGATTCTTGGATAATTTTATTTGTTTCTAATTGATTGATTTCTGCCCTTACTTTGATTATTTCCAGCCTTCTGCTCCTCTTGGGTGTATCTGCTTCTTTTTTTTCTAGGTTTTTCAGTTGGGCCATTAAGTTGTTTGTATGTGATGTTACGGATTTCTTCTTGTAGGCACTTAGTGCTATAAATTTTCCTCTGAGCACTGCTTTCAATGTGTCCC
>NW_026585797.1:1404266-1404709 GCF_907164565.1 Psammomys obesus | reverse complement strand
GATCCTGCGGAGCTAGTATGGCGTCTAGCAGACTCGGGCCCTGGGAGGATGGTGCAGCTGCAGCACGAATCTGGGGCTCCAAGACACAGTACTGCTGGCCTTTGCCGATAAAGGGCTTGGGGCTCCGCCTCAGTGGCTGCAGGCCCCAGGCAGCCCCAGTTCTGCGCTGAGAAAGGCGAGTCTGCTGTGCCGAGGACGAGGGAGGTCTGGGGGAGGGGAGTGCCGAGAGATCAAAGGATCGTTTTTCACCTTCCCCAAACAAGTCCCTGGGAGACCAGAGACCAAGGTTTTCACCTCCTGCGATGTTCCCTGTTCTTTAGAAAGTCTCTCCGTTGTTTCCCTGGCTTCAGAAGTTCTTCCACTCATCAACTCAGAACTTTATCTCTTCCACAGCTCGGAAACTGTGTGTGCTAGTCGCCATCTTGGCTCCGCCCCCCCCCCCC
>NW_026585797.1:1366280-1404166 GCF_907164565.1 Psammomys obesus | reverse complement strand
CCCCCCCCCCCCCATATCTCAAGTCTTAATAGACATTTTTTTTTACCTGAATGAATCTTAGTCTGACAGAACCACCCAATTTACTAGCTCAGGGGAAAGGTCTCAGAAAATCTGCATTTTCTCTATAACATCTTTCCATGTGTTAGACCATCTTACCATAGTTTAGGACTTCTGTTCTTGTCTTAGAACACATCTACATATATTAGAACATTCATCTATGTGGTAGAACATGTGTTCTTGTGTTAGAAATCTGTCCATGTGCTAGAACATCTGTTTATGTGTTACAACATCTGCCCATGTGCTAGCATCCAGTGAAATTTAATTCATCTAGAATTCTAGAGCACAGTAAAAGTTATGAAACCATAAGTTATTAACAGTTCAAACACATGAAGAATAACTTTTTCATTATTGCTTAAACTGACTATAATTACTTTACATGACCTTTACATGTAACAAATGAGCACCCAGTGTTTTGCGCATGCCTTAATCTCTTTCATATAAATATAGCATGATTCACTTGCTCCCATAATAAGTGAACAACACAACTGATATACAGAAATTGCTTTTCTGGTATTTCATGTTAAATTCCCATGAACTGGTACTTTCTACCCTTTTCCCCTATATATATGTAGATGGTTCTAATAAAGCTTATACCCTCTAGGAAACACACATGCAGGTTATCCTTAAATCCATTGGCACTTCACCATTATTGTTCTATAGAAGAAATCATTTTCTAGAAGATTCTGGAATTCATTACACTAGCATATCAATTTACATATATGTTATAGTAATGAAGTATATTATTTCAAATATTCTTAAATAAAAATATAAAATTATACTCTTCCACTATGGAGCATGCTACTTTTCTGTCAAAATAGAATGGTAAACCAAATTTAAACTATTATTAGTTCAATATTAATTCCAAGTTATTTACCTACTATTTTCCAGAGAATGGAAATATCTAGTTTTCCTCCCATTTTTTTATTTATAATCTTGGTTCAATACAACAATATCTGTCATGTTTGCAATGTCTATAATATATTTTTTAAAAATTCTGTCCATGTAAGTTATTAACCTGACAATATCCAATATTTCTAGTTCATCAGAAATATGCCAAAAAAATGGGTATAAGGATTAGACGCAAGTGCTCTTGGTGACTGATCTTTGATCTGAGGATCATAAATCCCATACCAGCCTTCAAGTCAAGTCCATAATGTTACCACATTTATTTGTTACTATATTTTCTTCATGTCTCAGATGCATTCTCCAAGCTTTATTTATCATCCTTGAGAGACTGCTGATCTAGAATTTGAGGATCCTAGTCTTGATTGAGATAAAGAAAGCTTTCTCTTTACTGTATTTGGATTTCTTAAGACTCTCCAGACTTCATGTTTTTTATGTATTTCTTTTAAAAAATCTGGACTTGGACAGAGCTGCATAGCTCAGGTACTCATATCAACATCAAAGTACTCTGTTTTTTCATACTGCTCTACCTAAGGACTAGGAATAGTAACAAGGCCTTTAGAGACTAGAAATATCACTTAAATTTCTCATTTAGACTGAAAAGGTTATTACTACTTCCTTTTACAAACCACCTTAAAAACATAACTCTTGACTCTTTTACAAGACTTATTAATTATTTGGATTCCACATTGCCATTCCAAAAAAAAAAAAAAACAAACAACCCAAGTAATGTGACTTGAAATAGCATAGAGGTGGTATAGAATATAAAGATATTTAAAGAAATAAGATTAAATCTTTCTCTCTCTCTCAAACACACACACACATGCATTCTCACTCACATGCTTTGCAAATTATCTAAAGCACACATTAACTGTCTGTAAATTAAAGAGGCTTCATTAATGGGTAATGAGTTCTCATTATTGGAGGTATTAAGGTGAATTAGAGCAATCGTCTCTCTAGTATATTGTCCAATAAATTAGTACATCATGAAGAGATCAGAGAGGGTGGCATTCTAGGAAGGATGAATTTTATGGATCACTCAATCTCTGAAGCTTTATGATTCTAGTGATGAGATTCATGATGTAGAAAGTCTCTTAATCTTAAATTTTTTCACTATGATATACATTCCCTGGTGTACAACAAGAGTAAGCATCCAAGCATGGCTTAGATTATTTTAAGTGTTTGCACGATTACTGGAAAATTCTGGTGCACATTTTTCCCAAACATTCACAACCTCTTTCTATTGTTAATTTCTTAGATATCTTAAAATGTGTAAAATAATTGTGCAAAAGAATTCTGTGTCATTATGTAATAAATATATTACATATATAAAAATCATCAATAACAATACATTATACAATATACTATATATTGATGGATAGATAATAGTTACTAACTGTATATATAAATATATTATAAAAATAATTGTAGGCATATGCAATATTACATGTATATATACTTCAAATAGAAATGCACTCTTATGCTATGATAACCTATGAATACTGCAGGTGAAAGTACCATAGTGGTTATAATTTTGAAAGTTAAAGAATAAAATTTAAGGGAAAAGATCAAGAAAAAAGTGAAGATAGGCACATGAAAAGCAATTTTTGGTTTTGAAAGGATTTCTTCTTTTTCTCTAGTATTGGGTGGTATTCATGGTCAGGAGGAACAGGTCAGTCCCTCAGCACTCTCCTTTCCACATGCTAGGGAACTCTGCTTGTTTCAGTAATCCCATGGCTCAGTTCATTTTGGAAGAAACATTGGACACTATCTTAAAACAAACACTTGCTTAATTTCTTACTACACTCCTATTTTGTTTTCTCGCAACTTAAAACTTCAACATCACAGACTACCACATGGTAATCCCATATTTACTTCTGACTGAGGAATAAAAAATCTTGTAGTAGCTATCTACATTTAGTTATAATTCCCGCCATGACAACTTATTAGATACATATAAAAGTCTTGTCTACTCTAGTCTGGATAGTTTCAGCTTAAAGCTGTTCTCTAGGTTTAATTATTAGTTTTTTTATTCATTATCAAAATTAACATTAATTATGAATAATCATGTAGATTCCCAAGCAGGGCAAAAACAAAGATGTAAAAATAAATGTATCATTTGGAAACTATTTAATTTATCTTTATCACAGTTACTTAGTATTCGTTGTAAAAAATTCTTAAATAAGCAATTTATGAGATGATTTATTTTGGCTAATAGTTTCAGTGGTATCAATAAATGGGCTTCTCTTTCCGTGGAGAACATATGGTAAAATGAAGCTTATAGTAGAGCAGAGAGGTTTATCTCACAGTAGACAAGGGCAGACAGAGAGGAAAAAAATGGGAAAATGATGTATCCTCTGATAGTCCCACCAAAGTGGCCTCCTCACAGATAGTCAGCTAAGAATGAATTAATGGATCTTTGCATGATCCGGTAATCTAAAAAAAAAAAAAGTTATCTGCCAACAAAGACATTAAACACAAGAGCTTTTTAGGGACACTTTGTTTCCCTATAAGTGTTTCCAAATGTTTCCAAGTGTTTCCAAGTGTTTCCCTTTGTTTCCAAATAAGTACAATATAAAGCATGCAATTATTTATAAAACCAATTCTTTCTGGGAAATGGAACAATGAGAAATAATGTTTAAACTCTTTAAGCAATGCTAGACTATAAGCTACTGATAAAATTCTGAATTATAAAATTGTTAATATGTAAAATAGAGATGAGCCAAGAAAAAAATAAAGAGCCAACATGTCTAAAACATTTTTTTTAATTCTTTAATTACACTTTATTCACTTTGTATCTCCCCTGTAGTTCTTTCCCTCCTTCCGTCCCAATTCCTCCCTTTCTCCCCCTTCTGCATTCATGCCCCTTCCCAAGTCCACTGATAGGGGAGGTCTTCATTTCCTTCCTTTTGATCCTAGTCTATTAGGTTTCATCAGGAGTGGCTACATTGTCTTCCTCTGTGGCCTGGTAAGGCTGCTCACCCCTCAGGGAGGTGATTAAAGAGCAGGCCAATCAGTTCATGTCAGAGATAGTCCCTGTTCCCATTACTATGGAACCCTTGGACACTAAACTGCCATGGGCTACATCTGTTCAGGGGTTCTAGGTTATCTCAATGCATGGTACTTGGTTGGAGTATTTTAAATGCTTAAATTGAAATGGTTTGATTTTAGTTCTAGCTGTATTTTTAAGACCAATGAATTCAATTACTTAGATGTGTTATCATTACGGAAAACAGTTTTTAATATTTAGGAGTAAAGTTGTACATGCTGCTTTAGACATGCTTTCAAAAGAGAATGAACAGAATAACTCTAAAGTGAAACATACAAAGAGAATATTGTGCTATTATGATTTGAAAAGGCACTGTCCTTAAAAAGGTTCATGTGTTAATATATTTTGATGGCAGCTGAAGGGTATGGTTTGAAAATTCTGAATTTATATCAAGGACCATGTATGTATGGATATAACCTAGAACCCTTGATCGGATACAGCCCACAGTAGCTCAGTATCCAAGTGGGTACCTAGTAAGTGGAACAAGGACTATTTCTGACATGAACTCAATGGCTAGCTCTTGGACAAACACACACACACACACCCGAATGAGGGAGGAGCAGCCTTGATAGGCCACAGAATAGTACATTGCAGCCAGTCCTGAAGAGACCTGATAAGCTAGGATCCGATTGAAGGGGAGGAAGTCCTCCTCTATCAATGGACTTGGAAAGGAGCAGGAAGGAAATGAGGGAGGGAGGGTGGGATTGGGAGGGAATGATGGAGGGGTTTACAGCTGGGATACAAAGTAAATAACCTGTGATTAATATAAAAAATAAAAATTGTTATAAAAAATTTAAAATTTAAGAATTAACTAATTTTATTTTCTGAAATTAAATTTTAATTCCTCATAAGAAGTTGTTCACAAAGATTTATTGGACATACAAAAGTGTTGAATGCTGATAGTCAGGTAATTGGATTGACAGCTATTTTAAGTCAAAATGAGTTCTTTAATCTTTCGGGTAGTGCAGGTAGAATGAATTCATTTACTATCCTCACCACAAATTTCAATGAAACCAGGTCTGCTGTAACTGTTAAATTGTAGTAGAAATTAGGAAATGTCGAAATGGACTCATCAAGCAAGTGTGCATAATGTCATTTAGTGAATTAACAGAGTCTCCCAAATCTTGTTCAAAAGTGTCTTTTTGTCTCTTCTTTTTATCACTGTGTGGCTCATTTGAAACAGCCAGAATTCTGAAGTAGCTTCTTATCTTCTTATCTTGAAACTATTCAGCACACCTCGTTAACTAGCAATTTCACCTGAGGACCATCTCCGGCATTTGATTTTCTGGTTTATTCTTTTAAATAAAAAAGAAAAGAAAACAAGTTATAAAATACTTAATATCACTGGTTTCTTGATTAGTCAACTGATATGAATTCAATGTCTGTTGATTAACAATGGGTGTTTCATGTATATCATGAAAAGGCTGATTAGGGTAGCAAAAAAAAATCTCTAAACAACGGTACTTTGGATGTTCAATATTCTATCTTTTTTGCTAATTTCTTGCTAGTTCCCCTGGAGTTTTATAAGGTGACGATGGTCAAGTAATTTGGGCTCTAGTCCCTGCTGTGTAATTGGCTCTCTTTGCTTCAGTAAACATCAAGACAATGCTGATTCCTGCTAACAGAAGTGCTCATTACACATGGCTGGAATAAGAGCTCCTCTCTCTCTTTCTCCATCTATTTCTGTTTCACTCTGTATGTCTTTCTCTCTTTTATTCTCTTTCTCATCTCATGAACACAGACACGCCATTTTTCTCCAACTTGAGTATCCCAAATATACTCAAAAAACTGTATATTGAACACAGTTTTGCATTTTTCCTGGTACCTTCTCTGCAATTCTAAAATGCATGTAGATTGCTTTAGTAAAACATGCAATGATTATGTTTTCTTTGAAGAATAATAGTTCAACTCAAGCCTATTCACCTCATTATAATTCCTTTCCTGATTTTTAACTCTGTGTAATACTTGTATTTACTCCTGAAAATGGAAAATTAAAGACTTTGTCTAATAAATGGAACCAATACGCTTAGAGAGAAATCTCAACAGGTATGGGCACTTGCCGTCAAGCCAGGTGAACTGTTCATCCTGGAATTTACACTTTGGAAAGGTAGGACAGACTCATTCCTCTGATTTTCCTCTGATTTTTACATGCGTGTTGTGACATGTGCATGTACATGTCCAGATGTACACACAAATAAACAAGTCAGTGAGCATTTGGTTTAGTAGTGTGTGCAGCATCTACATTATGATATTCACAGCGTGGTGCCACCACAGTAGGGATTGCAGGATCCTCTGCACAGGTGAACTCTTTAGCACTCAAAAATTGCTTTACATAGATGTTTACTGTGTCAGCACAGAGATTAGTTTGAAGCCAAAGCTTACTATAACAAGGAAGAATTCTCATATCCACCTCTGTTGCCCGTCCTCCTATGCTGTGTCTATCAGATAACTCTTGCCAGTGAATGACTGAAGCATTATCTACCTTGATCTTTATAGCATATAGCTCATTTTTAAATTTGTTTTCATTCAACCTACATCCTACTTTTTGTAATTAGGAAAGAATGCAAAATTTTCCAGCTCTCTTTTTTTTTTTTTTTTTCTAGACAGGGTTTCTCTGTGTAGCCTTGCCTATCTTGGACTCACTTTGTAGACCAGGCTGGCATTGAACCCACAGAGATCTGCCTGCCTCTGCCTCCCATAGTGCTGGGATTGCAGATGTGCTCTACTAAATCCAGCTCTATTTTCACTCTTACAAGTGTTTTCCACTGAAAGAAAATTCTATGTACAGATAGGAAGATTAGTCTATAACAGTGTACAATTACAATGTGTTGATTTGTTTCTTTCATTCATTCAGTCTTCACTAAATCTAGTCACAATGCCTGGTTTTATGTGTTGTTTTGATTAATGTACATTGTGATAGCATTTGATCACCTTACTGTTGTGTTGAAATAGAGCTATAGAGCATTAACACATATACTAGATAAACATATATTAAATATGTTAATTTATAAAAATACCTTGAACTAGTCATTGTAACACAATATAAAAAAGTTTCTATTAGGTCTGAATTCTCTTTATTTGATTAGATACTTTATACATTTAAATGTTTGCAAATATCTGATCATTATTATGCCTATGATCGATCGGTGTGTGTGTATATGTGTGTGTGTATGTGTATATATGTGTGTAAGAGAAAAAGACTGTACTTCCACACTAGGCTTTTGCTCAATAGTGAAGGGTGTGTGAGCTGAACTATCACTTTATGAGTTCTTCCTACTTATAAAATTCATTTTCATACATAGGAATGAGAAACACTCTGGACTTTATGATTGCTTTTGTCTTGTATGTCTTCCTATAGCTAAACATAACAGAAAAGATAATTGACTGGTAATTTTTTCTCTTTCTATAGCTCTGGAAACAGGAAAGTCCTACATAGGTCTGCTTACATCTTTTAAAGGCTGTCATGCTTCTTTATTCCTTGGTGGAAAAAATGAAAGTTCAGAAAATGTAAAAGAGAAAACAGCAATGCATTCTTTCTTTTACTGCTATTCCTGTAGTTACAAAACTCCTATGTTGATGACATCAGTTCATTCCTAAGACTGTTATCTTTATAACCTAGTAAAAAAGTTAACTCAGCATAGTTAAATAGGGAGTTTCTAATATAAAGAATTTGGAAGTACATCCCTACAAGATCCACACTAATGGATGAGACAGATCTGCTGTTGGAAACCAGAAGCCTTACCTGATGTTTGAGTCTTGCCAACACTTATCTGATGGTTTAAACTAAAGACTAGATTCAATCTTGCTTTCAGTTTATTTCTGGATAGGTGATACAAGAAAATATGGCATTCTTCTATTTTGTAGCACGGGGCATCAAATACCAGTAAGGGCAAAAAAAATGTGAAAATATCTACTTTTAACTCCTCCTGATATTATAAGCTAGTATTATTTCTACTATTTTGCACTCTTTAATGAGTATATATTTCTCCTTGAATTCATCAAACATGTTTACCTCTTACTAGGATGCTATATACTGATACTTCAATCATCTTATTGTGTGAGTAAAGCATAGTTATGTAATGAAATTGAAATGAGAATTAGAGAGGTATATATAATGTGTATCATCTGCAATGTTGCACTAAAAGTGCCAGGTGAATGTTTCTAATGCTATATGCCTAGCAGGTGAGGTAAACTGAGGTTCATTCAGGCTTTTGATATGGTAGGTACTGAGTTCACTTTAAAATACAAGCTCTCCTTCAATGCACACAATCTCAATCATGTAATAATTTTTATTTTCATTTTTCCTTTTCATGTCAAGATCAAGTAAGAAAATATCTACATGAACGTATGCAAATTCTTCCCACTTGTCTTATCTGAATTGGCACTTAGAGTTTTCTCCTAAGATTTGATAGAAGTAATTTTTCATAAAGACATAAAGACCCTTGCCTATATTAAGTTGGTGACTATCCACAGAATTAAAAAAAATATTTCTTTAGTGATAACTCTTTGAATCTGGTTATATAGTCTTTCTTTTCACCTGCATGGCAGATATAACTGCCAAGAAAGACTGGGCTTTCAGTCAGGTTGCAGAAGATTCAGAACATACAAGAACTAGCTGAGTATATGAACTTTCACCTCACAGTCATTATGAAAACTCCAAGGTGAAGTGGCAGTTCCAGGTTTCTTTGAAGACTCAGTTTTGTCATGTGATGCAAAACATTACATGACAACTGGGTGCATGATGTTTAGCTAGAGGCTTGTCAAGAGTGCACGTGATGTTTACTGTGAGCTCTCTCATGAGAGGGGCATGACTAGCCAGGTGAGAACATCTGTGGGTGGACTTTGAGGAGAGGAGATACATAGAGGCCCAAACACAGTGAGGTTTTGCTTTTCGGATTGACATTGCTGTGCTAGTTTTCATGCTTCAATACTTGGCTTTTCAGAGAGAAACGTTCCAGAGAAACTTCTTGGGGCAATCCAACTGAGTGTTGAAGCTTTTACTGACTTGCCATGCTTATTTGTGCTACTTGGTGTTGGCTTTTGGACTAGACTGCTGGTATCCTGAGGATTGAGTTTGGTAATACCCTAAAGACCCATTAACGCTAATCATGAGGAAGTAGATAAAAGAGGTCTACAGTCTTTTTCCATACTTATCTCCTATCTAAAGTCCAGGGGTTGGCAGGGAAGTAAAAGTGTTTAGGAACCCTAAATAAAGTGGGTTTGGTGAAAAAATTAAGCCTACATCTTTTTTGGCTCTAATAAATAATTATATACCAAAACAGAGTCTTCTACCACTCTATAGAGCCTTATTGTGTATTAAATATTTCATGCCAAGGGGTTCACACTGGGAACATCTGTTGCCTATTAGTTTCCGAATCTGAGCAAAATAATTTAAATGATAGTTCTTAGAAGAATCAGTAATTGAAAATCTTCATTATTTTATTCTACCATGATCTACATGAGGAATTCACTATCTCGTGATTGTATGTCCATATGGGCATCTGTATATCTGTATATTTGTTTATCTGTTTGTATGTATGTATGTATTTATGTATGTATGTATAGATGCATGTATGTATGAAATGTTGTGTAGAATTTTAATCCAGGATCTTTACATGCCAGGGAAAAACCCCTAAAGTTAAGTATTGTCTACATATTGGTAGCAAAAATGTCATGTAGGTCATTCCCTCCATTTAAGTCCACACATCTGTATCTGTCACCTTTTCCATGCTTGATTTAGATCACTAACATCACCCTTGCTCACCTCCTACTCTCAACCTCCTACTCAGATTTCCCTGATTATTTAAGTTACTCAGTCTAAAGTGTTGGGATAATTCTTTATTTCCATCCTCTTGCAATAGCCCACATTCAATTTATAAGCAAATCTGGTCTGTCATCTAAAAGTAGACAAGATCTTATCACATAAAACTTCTGCCTCTAACATCCTGGTATGATTTCCAAGTCAGAAATAGTATTGCAACCTGGAAAGCAAAGTTTCTTCTATTGGCTTTTCTAAAAACACTCAACATGACCTTATTTAAATGTAATTCAGACTATGTCAATGAAACCCTGTGTGCTTAAGCTATTTAGTTTTTTTTTTAAACTACAAACAAGTATGAACATAGTATCCTTGTTTTCTTATTTTTCTACCAACTTTGTTCCATGTCAGCCAGAGTGGTAACAGTTTTGTCTTCAACACACTAGAGCAGCTGTCATAGGCTTTTGTACTTGTTGTTTCCTTAATAAGGAAAAAAAGTGTTTTCTGTGTATCCTCTTCACTTACTTTGTGTGCTGGTTTGCAAGAAAAATATCCTCAATAGTCTCAGGTATTTTTATGCACAGTCACCAACTGGTTGGAGCTATTGGTGAAGTTTATATTGTATACCTTTGTTGGAGAAAGTATAATACTGCTTGCATGCTTTGAGATTAAAAAGCTTCTTCTACTTTCAGTTCTCTTTCTCCGTTCTATGCTTGTGGTTCAAAATATAAGTTTCTATCTTCCTGTTCCTGACACCATGCCTGCTGCCTTAGCCCTGCCATTATGAACTCTAACAACTTGTAGCCATAAGCCAAAATAAACCATTTCTTGTATAAATTTCCTTGGGTGTGGTTTGAACACAGAGAAAAATAACTATAATTCTTACTTAATTTATATCATTATTCATCTTTTCTCTCTCGGTGAATAGTATTCACTTTTCTCTCTCCTTTAATTGCCTGCCTTCTTCACTTATCTTATTTATTCTAACTCAATATATTGTTTTATATTTTACAGATAATTTTCTTAGTAATTTCTTTCTCATTGCTACTTCACAATATCATAGATTTATCTGTTTCTTCACCCATTGCTACTGAAATGGTTAGGACATTCACTAAACAGTAAATATTAAACATTATCAAGTTTATATATTAATGTTTTAATAGGTTAATGCATTCATTGTAAAATAATTTAATATTTATTTTATGCTCAATGAATATAATATACATACTGATTGTTTTATCTTTCCTGTTTGCATAATGTGTTTATTAATTCATACAATTACATCCACAGGTTTGATAATTACAATAGCATATGCCATTTATCAAATCAAGGATATGTTATAGCTAGTGTGTTATGAACAAAAGAATAAAAGTTCACAAAGATTCTCTATATCCAATTTTATCTTAATTTCTCCAGTATTTAAAATACTATCTTAAGAGCAAAAATTAATAATGAGCAATTGTTATCAGAGTTCCGGAAGTGTAACTCTAACTATCTTTTTATAGGCTGGGGAAATGGTCATAATGGGCAGACGTACCAGAATGAGCAAGAAAGTATCAATGTAGGGGCTGTATAGAGTATGAGAAGAGTGGAGTGACTCCGGTGTCAGTGGCAAGTATGCACTGAATTTCAACAAGCAATAAACTTGCTGAGTGAACCACAGCAAGTTAGCCAAAGAGCAGAGAACACAGGTGTCAGAGGATGCTTTCAGCAGGTTCACAAAAACCAAGTGTTTTTATGAGTGGAGAGGACAGGATGGTGCTAGTCATGTTCTTCTTGATGATCTAGTTTTACCTGTGGTCAACTGTGTTTGTATGATGTGAAAAATAGATACAGATAATCTGGTGTAAAGTGTTGACACTAATGTAGTTTAATGAGAAACAAAGTAAAACATAGATCACTTTCAAAGGAAAAAATTCCATAGACTTCTAAGAACTAACAGTTATAAAATGGCATCAAATAAATATAGAGCTTTTTAGTATTTAAATATAAATATTAGTGAATTGTTATGCATTTATAAATATATTACATTTCTTTGTTTTCAAATGAATGTCACAGAGAAGTACAACTTTAGTTCTTTCTCTATATATAATGTAAAACTGTCTGCTAATGGTATAAAAATGACTAATTATCAGTAAGGATTTTTTTTTTTAACCAGGAGATGATTTTACAATGAATTCCGATGCCTGGATGGCCTGTTCAGATTTCATAATATTAATATTTTTATTATGAAATAATATGATGTTCCAAATAAATTATTTTCTTAATGAGGAAAATCAATTTTGATAGTAATAGATTATGAAGTGATAAGTCTCTGAAAAAGAGAAGTTTAATTTCTATTTTAATATAAAAGGCTATTTTTATCCTAATGTGATCAAATATTCTGTTTTGAGAAAACCAAGTTGACAGTATTAATACTTGGACTGTTAAACATATCACTTAATATTGTTCAGTAACATTTATTGATTTCTGCTAAAGTCATTTTAGCAAAGACTTAATTCCTGTCCTGCTAAGATTAGGTTTATCCTGAATTAATGCTTCAGCTTAATCATTTAGGTGTCTCCTGAGTTCAAGTTGTACATTTTAATTTATTCTTATACCTGTGACAATTCAACTAAATCTTTGAGACTTTACTACCTCAGTATGTAGCCTTGATTTTAATTAGCTTGGGCAGTTCGCAGCTTTAAATAACCCCCCCCCCCCAAAAAAAAGAAGTATTTCTTCAGGATTTTGAACATAACCACACATGATTATAAATGTTATGAACAATGGGATGTGATTGTTTTATGGGGAAGAAAGTTTCTGTTTATAAATTTCAAAGCATCTAATCTTCCTAAGTTAGAAACTTCACAATGGATTTAAAATGGTTTTTAAATAGCCATTGCAGTAACAGGGAGTGAGAAGTAGGAGATGATTACAAAATGAGCCTATCAAATTAAAACATGAGAAAACTTTCTAATTTTATATTGTTTCCAGAGTTTGCTATAAGGGGAGAAGGTATTGAAAGGTTATAAATGAGAACAACATTTTTTTTATTATTATCATTTATTACAATGTATTTAATTTGTAACCTGGCTGTGTCCCCTTCCCTCATCTCCTCCCAATCCCACCTTCCCTTCTATCTTCTCCTCCTATGCCCCTCCTCTAGTTCAGTGATAGTGGAGGACCTCCTCCCCTTCTATTTGATCCTAGCCTATCAGGTCTCATCAGGACTGGTTGCATTATCTTCTTCTGTGGCCTGGCAAGGCTGCATTGCCCAGGGGGAGGTGATCAGAGAGCTTGTCACTGAGTTCATGCCAGAGAAAGCCCCTGCTCACTTTACTAGGAACCCTACTTGGATACTGAGCTTATGGGCTACATCTGAACAAGCGTTTTAGGTCCTCTCCATGCATTGACCTTGTTTGGGGAACCTGTTTCTGCATGGCATCCAGAGCTCAGTTTTTTGAGGACACTTGTTGGTATGAAAGCAGAGGCCAACACATAGCCAAACTTTGGGAGGAATTCAAGGAATCTTATAAAAGAAGTAGGAGATAGAAAGACCTGGAGGCGAGAGGGGCTCTGAAAGAAAAACAACTTTTACAAATAATGTTTTTCTCAAAACTGCATTTCCCTCCCAAACTTCTTTAACCTTATGCTTGACTTTTGAATACATACTGGTGTGACTTGATATCAGGTGGTCATATCAATGTTCTAAATGACCTAGGATTTTTTGGGGGGAGGAGCATACTCAATCAAGATTTTCAATAAAAACATTTTTCTTAGCCATCTTTAGGCTGCCTGAAAACAATTACACATAGCCCTTTGTCATCATCTTACTTTGACATCCTTACACTTTTTCTTGCCTCCTCAGTTCCCATGAATTTCTCTAAATTTGCTTAATAAATCTCTCACCTTTCTAGAAAACATTTCGCTTAATAAGAGCCTTAATAAGGGTGCATATGTAGATATGCACCAGGCACAGTTAATGTCTGTGTATTGCATAGACAGATAAAGACAAACACTGAACATTTAGATGCTAAGAGTAGGTGGTTCCCTAAGGTCCTGTGCAACTGAGGAGCTGAATTCAGAGGTGGGAGTTCAGTACAGTGAAGTACTGTTCACTACTACATTAGTCTTGGTAAAATATTCAGATTCTAGAAATACAGAGATAATAAATCTTCAAACATGAAAGGTCTTGTGAATTAATAAAAATTTTATTTTCCCCTTTTTGTTTTTTAAATGTCATTTATCTAGGGCATATTTAGTGATATCATAAGTAGCATTGCCGGCTGTAAATTTTTCTCTTATTTGTTTTAATTTAGAATAAAGACTAATAAGATATACTAAACTGTCCTTATAAACTAAAAGAGAATAAACAAACTGGATACCAAAAAGTATCTAGGCCAAGCAGATAAAAAAAGAAAAGATTCAACAGTGGAGTATAGAATATATGTGTGATAGTAGCGGTTATTGTGATGAGCACATTTGGAGTATTTTATTCTCTTATTCAGTGGCAACAGATCTAAATGAAAACAACAAATTATATATGCAGAAGCATGACTGAAACAGCAGACCACATTCAGAGAAGCAATGAGACTTACTAACAAAAAGAACACTTTAGAAAATTAGACTGGTGAGAAATGTGGTCACCAGATTAGTCGTAAATGTCTGAGCTCTATAATTATTTTAAGTGTATTGCAAAGCCTTTGGGGAGCCTTCAGAGCCTAGCAGGAGAAATTTTGGTCTAGTTCAGTAGTTACTTATCACAAAGTGCTTTAAATGGTTCCTTTCTTATCTACTAAGTGTACAAAACGTGCCAGGTGCTGTTTTTACAGTCTCTCTGCTATTCTTCATCACAGGGATACTCATATATGGTCAGAGGCTGTTGCTCTCACATTTGATTTCAGTACACAGCTCCTGACCTTGATACCAAAGATGTTTCAGGACCAATGGACTGAAGTATCAAAGCTATCACTCATCTATCCAGTTTTACAATGCAGTTGTTCACCAGTTCTGCAGATGTAGTTTGTTTTGTGCTGAAATTAACAAGTTTCCAAACAAACAGGGTCTGACCAGCATAGATTCCTGGTTCCCTGAGAAGCCAACACACTTTTGCACATCAGTTTTTGCTACCTAAGTTCAATTTCCTGCTCATTTGGCCAAACCACAGAAACAAAAGCATACAGCTTAAAGTTCATTTGCATATTCAATAATGTAGACACATCATCGCAGGCTCTAGGTTCTACAAGGCCCATATACACTTAGGACTTGCTTAGACAGCTGCTTCCAGGGCTCTTTAGGGAAATAAAAAAAAATTAGAACCATTACAATAAAAGTAGTAATTTAATTACAAACATTAAAGACACTGGAGACATACAATCCTATTCATGTAAGTATCTTGATTTTTATGCATTTCCTTATCATTTTCTACTGGGTTAAAATACTTCACTATTAACTGGATGTGGTTGCATAAGCCTATAATCCCAGCACTCAGGAATGCAAAGGTAGGAGGATCTCTGTGAATTCAAGGCCAACCTGGTCTACAGAGCCCTGGACAGCCAAGGTTTTACAAAGAAACTCTGTGTTGAAAAACCAAAAACAAAACCAAACACAAAAAATCATGCAAACCAAACCAAACCAACCAAACAACAATAACAACCCCCCCCAAAAAAAATCCAAAAGAGAAAAACACTTTACTGTTAAACATTAAATATGTATGTTTTTAAATTCTTCATTGTTCAGAGTATATAAACAAGTAAAATTTAAACATCAATGACCATGGCATTCAATTGAAGGCTAGACAACAATTTGTAAGTAGACATGTATGAGTCCAAGGCTTAGACATTTTCTGCCATTGCAGATTCTCCAATTATTCTGGGCATTGTTCACTGTTTATATAGTTTTCAAGATTTATTTCAATTCCTATATCTCTAAATAAAATATTTCTTTTGTGTTTTTGAGATGATAATAGAAATACATAATTCCCCTTCCCCTTTCTTCACTGCAAACACTCCCATATACTCCACCTCCCTCTTTTTCAAATTAATGGCATTTATTGCTTTATTAATTCTTGTTACATATGCATATATGCATATATATATGCCTGTATATTTCTAAATACATAAATGTAATATGCAGGTTCATTATAATGTTACTTATATATGTGGTTTTAAGGTTGACCATTTAGAATTGGATAACAAATTCTTGTGTTCTTCCTGGGAAAATCAGTTTCTTCCACTCTCAGAATTTTGTAGTTGCTTGCAGGACTTTTTGTAGGGTTGAGGCTTCATTGTCCATCCCCCAATCAACTTTAGCATATCCATTATTGTTCTCACTCCCAAGGTTCCATGATGTGTTGTAAGTGGGTGATTAATATTTACTAATGATTATCTTTTGGAAAAGTTTGCTGTTATGCCTAACAGCTGTATAACCAAATCACCACACAGACACTGGGTTTATTTACTTAACCTAGAACACAATGCTGGGCGATAGCTACTCCATCCTAAACCTCCAAGCCCCCGTAGTTTCTTAACATTTAGATTTCCCACATTATACTTGCTTTCTGTGAAATCTTAGGTCTGTTCATGCTACACATCCTGAAAGTTCTTCTCCAGATCCATCTCCAAGCTCTCCCCACGCCCTTCCTCTGCCCACTCATTTCCTGCCTTCTAGCTCCTCCCACTAATTTCCTGTCTTCTGGCTCCTCCCAACTCAACATTATGTCTAGTTGCTTTATTTGGAAGTTTACACCAGGTTGAAATAGAATGCTTAGGATTGAAACCAGAGAGTGGGGGATAGAAATCAGCATTTGAATCAACAGGGTAAGGTGCATACATTTCAAAAGAACATTATACGAACATTTCCCCCTTTAAGTCCAATAAAGGGCTCCTTTTCTTTCAATACAATAATTATGAAATTATGAAAATTGTTAGGTAAAATCTACATGTGCCATGTCCAGTCTAGTATTTAGCAACTTAGGATAAAGTATCTGATTATCCTATCTATCTTGACAAGTTAAAAGTTCTATACCTAAATTAACTTTTATCCTTATTGGTATTACCTGTATGAAAAGATTTCTTAACTTTTAAACAACTTAAGCTTAAATGTGACACTATGACTATCTGGTCTTCAACCCCATTGGAGACTTGAGAAGAAATAAAATTACTTGATTAAATAGGAAGTGCATGTTAGCAGCTTCCAAAAATTAAAAAAAAAATTGACAGAAACAGATTGCTGCCTGAACAGTCACCCATAACTCTTTATAACATTGGAGCATCATCTTCAGCCTTCTGGCTCAGAATATTTGACAGATATATAAGTGAAGCAGGAACTATTTAGGACTTGCTTACCCTGTCTTGGCAGAGTTTGGCAGTTGACTTGTCATGCATTTAAGTTTGCAGATTTTTGGAAGAATTTGTCTGTTGTGAAGCGAGGGTATTTTCTTTACCCAAGTGGCTTGTTTGCCACATTTGAAGCCATCTCCATATGGAGGTTCTTCGATGCTCATTATCTTCTTTCAGGTAGACGGGGTGTTGCCAGGAAATGACTTGTCTCATTGTCAAAGAATCTTTAAAATAATAAAAATAGTTTTAAATGCCATATTCTATAGGTCTTTGAAGTTTTTGAAGACTACCTATCTTTATATAATCTATCTGTATACAAAATCATATCTGTTAAACTTAGGATGTATACTCCTGTGATAAATTAGACTAGTGTCTGACATGACTATAAGTTCAATAACTAGTAAATAACTTGCATTACCTAATACCTTAACCCGTTTTTAATAGCTGTTTAAAAGTATTGGAAGTCAATTAGGTCTCATCAGGAGTGGCTGAGTTGTCCTCTTCTGTGGCCTGGTAATGCTGCTTCCCCCTCAGGGGGAGGTAATTAGAGAGCAGGCCAATCAGTTCATGTCAGAGACAGTCCCTGTTCCTGTTACAATGGAACCCACTTGGATACTGAACTGCCATGGGCTACATCTGTGCAGAACACCAGTGTGGGACCAAGCCAGCCTCCTGTCACAGTGGACCCTTAAGGGGCATGCAGCAGACCACACCCAAACTATAGGGTATAGTATTTTCAAATATTTCATGTGCTTCCTATGATTCTCTACCTCCACAGGACCAGCTGTGGTGGGAAAACAAAAACAAAACGAAACAAAAAGTATTGGAAGTAACCTTGACTTTCTATCAATATACTAAAGCTTATACCAATGTATTAAAAATACTTATTTTTGCGTCAATATCCAAATCCTATACCAGAGTTAAAATTAACCTTATTTGGGAATAACAAAACCCTAAGTTGAGTAGATTCAATAATCTACCTTTTTTTCTATTCCTATAAGATATCCCTGTATATTCCTTGTTTCACTTTGAATAAGACCATTAATAATAAACATCTCCCAATGACAGTAAAATTTTGTAGCCATAGAAAACAACAAAAAACATACCCAACCCCCTTTAAGGAAAATTGGATGCCGTTCTCTTGGATTTCTTCTAGCTGACATTTTGGACATGTAGAAATCCTATGGGGAGCCCAAATAAAAATGGTCAATTAAGCAAGTAATAACATTTATAGTCCAGTCTTTGAGTGTTGAGAAATTTCAGGCTTAATAAACCTCCTCTTTCGAACAGTCTAAATGCTGGACCAATTAAAATTAGTAGGTTTCTTCAAAGGTCTTTTGGGATCAGGCTTTGATGAGAAAACAGCAACTGAAGTAGTTGAGGCAGAAACAAGCAGAATGCTGGAACATGCAAGATGCTGGAACAGATGTGTCAGTGTCTCAGCATGCTGAAGAATGATTCTGTTAAGTTTGATCCAGCATCTCTGGTGTCCAGTTCATTTGTTCTGCAAACATATAATCTCTCACAAGCATTATAGAGTTCTAAGATTATGAATGTATGAGATGTGCAGGATGAAACTAAACTGTAAGCCAATTTTATCTATGCAATTTAAAACATTAGCATAATACATTTTGAAGATATTATAGCCAAGGATTTCTTGACCAAGTATTGTTGAAGTTTTGGCTGGAGACACATTTTTATGTCTCAGTCAGTTTTAGAGTTGTTCCCATGTAAAGAGATTAGCAATATAAGTTACCATTATAATTGAACATACAATCATTATCATCAAAACAAGGTTGGATAGATTAAAATATTTTTTGGGGCTCTTGCGTGCCTGTTGCATTAAGCCAAGCTGTTACCTATTTCCCTGGAGAAGCCTCTCATTAGAGAGATAAGCTGGTTGCCTTGAGCAATAGAAAACACATGTTTTAAGTAAACTTTATATGAACTCCTTTTTAATTTAGAATATAAGCATACCGTAGGTATCTTGTACCTCTTTTGAGGTTTAGCCCTAGATTTCTGTATATATTGTAATTATTTGTCCTATCCCCTTGTTTATATAGAATGGGCAGTTATGCCTTTATAGCCAAACTTTATTTAAACTCCCTCTTACCTTTAGCATTTAAGCATACCCTAGGCATCTTGTACCTGGGCTTTACACTCCCTCTTACCTTTAGCATTTAAGCATACTCTAGGCATCTTGTACCTGGGCTTTACATTGATAGTGGCTAATTTTTGGCCGGCCCCCTTTTTTATACAGAGTGGACAGTTAAGCCTGTATAGCTGAACTTTATTTATATTCTCTTAGCATTAGCATATAAACTCTCTTACCCTTAGCACTTAAATATATCCTAGGCATCTTGTAACTAGATTTTTACATTGGCTTTGGCTATTCTTTGGCTTACCCTTTTTTTTGATATGGGATGGACATTTTTGGTTTTTAAACATATGAATATTTTTTTTGAGTTTTTAGGACTAAACTAGGTTGGCATGTACTTTGCCATCTTTAAGCCTCTTGTGTCTTTTTTACATCAAGCATGACCAACATTTTTCCCCTGTGAAAATATCTCACATTTAAGAGGATGAGGCAGTTTCTGGAGCAGTGTGACATTATCTCTCTTTTCATAAACCTAAAATATATGTGAATCCCACCTTTAGATCAGTAAGGACATAATATTTATTATTAAGAAAAAAATAATTTACATGGTAACCTTAAGGAAAATGTTGTCATTTTGAATATAGACTATCTCTGCAAGTGCTAAACAGCAGGAGCTACCATCCTGGCTTTTATTAGGTAAATAAGCTTGATCTAGAACTCAGAGATCTGCCTGTTTCTTTTTACTTTGTGTTGGGAAGAAAGGCATGTGCCTTCATCAACTTTTTAAAATATTTTTTCTCAAATTAACATTGATGTAACTCAAAGCCTATAAATGAAAATCAAGCAAAAAGAGAAGAAAATTTTAAGTTTGGGGTCAGTTGTGCCAATTTACGCTGTAACAAACAAAGCCCATTTGGTTATTTTAGTTGATGTTTCAGTAACTTGGCAGACCCTTATCAGATAGAGCTGACACATACCTTGCAGCCAGAGATCTTTGAATTTTAGCCATTATAAACCTAATTATTTGAATGAGTACTATTGTCTGCAACTTAGTACCCCAATCCTTGGCTTTTCCACTATTTTCTCCTTGAATTTTCTTGGAGAAGGCATGGAGAAGAACCAACACCATTAAACATATTGCAACCGGATCCATGAATATGACGGCCAAAATGAAGCCAAAAGGGATTAAAACACCCTCTGTCATGGCATTTTTTTTTAAAATGCAATTTAGGCCAAACTGTGTTTGGAGGTTTGTCTGCCTCCAGTTCCTTTCTTTCCTGCCATGGCTGTGGAGCTAAGCCAGTTGAGCCAGCCACAGTATAAAAGAGCCATGCTTGTTTACCCCTCAATTAAACTGCAGCAGCAGCCAGTTTGGTTATGGAAGTCTCAGGTCAGCCCACAGGAGGCTGTCTTTTGCTCATGGGCTCATTTAAGAGCCTCTCTTAAAGAGACAGTAACTGACCTGGGAGTTTTTAGATTTTAAGTTTGGTTTCCTTCACTGGGAGCTTATTTCCCCCACCAAATTATGATAAAGTATGGTTTAAAGTGTGTGGATACTTAGATTAGTTGGGCGCCATTTGTTGTAGGTGAGGATTAATATTTACTATTGATTTATCTTCTTTTAAGGCTTGTTGTTAATCTTAAACAGCTGTATAACCAAATCACCACACAGACACCGGGTTTATTTAGTTAACCTAGAACACAATGCTGGGCAATAGCTTCTCCATCCTAAACCTCCAAGCCCTCATAGTTTCCTAACATCTAGATTTCCCACATTATACTTGCTTTTTGTGAAATCTTAGGTCCAGTCCATCCCTCCACGTTGTTCCAAGCTCTCTCCTCCAGCTCTCTCCTAGCTCTCCCTGTGCCCTTTCTCCTCCCATTGATTTCCCGCCCTCTAGCTCCTCCCAGCTCAACATTGTGTCTAGTTGCTTTATTTGGAAGTTTACACAAATTTGAGACAGGATGCTTAGGACTGAAACCAGAGAGTGAGAGGAGAAATCAGCATTTGAATGAAGAAGGGTAAGGTGTATACATTTCAAAAGAACCTTATACCAACAAGGATACTTTTATTCCTTAGAATTACCATGCCATGCTGGCCATTATTGTGGTTCATAGGTGCCATGCCTAGGTAGGACTGTTGGTTATGTCCTTCCTTTGGAATATGTGCCACCTTTTAGTACATTGAAAGCTAACCCTCAGGCAAAAGGCTTTAAGTCAGTTATAGTTCAGTCCTGCTATGCCCTGCTTCAGAAGTCCAGTGTATCTTCAGCACTCTGTTCTTAATTTCCTTCCTTGGGAAGTAACAGGAAAAAAACAATACTCTCTGATATTTTGGGAGCCATATGGACAACCCTGACTAGAAACTCAAAAGAAGGTTTCTCTTGATTGGTGTTGAGATTTTTGTTAGCTGGACTTTGTTTCTTTATTTTTTTTAATTTTACTTTTTTTATTTTTAAATAATTTTATACTTTCACTTATATCCCTACTATAGCCTTCTCCCTCTTTCCCTCCCAATCCTCCCCTCCCTCCCTCATCTCCTCCCTGACCCCTTCCGAGTCCACTGAAAGGGGGTGTCCTCCTCTCCTTCCATCTGTCCCTAGCTTATCAGGTATCTTCAGGATGGTTGCAATGTCCTTATCTGTGGCCTAGCAAGGCTGCTCCTCCTTTGGGGGGGGAGGGGAAGCTCAATGAGCCAGACATTGATCTCTTGTCAGAAACAATTCCTGTTCCCCTTACTAGGGAATCTACTTGGATATTGACCTACCATTGGCTATGTCTGAGCAGTGGTTGAAGGTTTTTTTTTATATATTTATTTTTATTATTAGTTACATTTTATTAACTCTGTGTCCCAGTGTGGTTGAAAGTTATATCCATGCATGGTCCTTGGTTGGATAAACAGTCTCACAGAAGACCCCTGTGACCAGATATATTTGGACCTTGTGGGGCTCCCTGTCTCCTCTAGGTTATACTAATTCCTCCTTCCTTCATATGGTTCCCTACAATCTGAAGAAGGCTTGGTTATGGGTCTCAGCATCTGTTTGATACACTGCTAGGTAGAGTCTTTCAGGTGCCTTCTGTGGTAGTCTACTGTCCTATTATTTGTTTTCTCCTACTTCCATTGTCCAGCTCTTTTCTTTTTCTAGATGAGGATTAATCATCTTACCCCTGGTCCTCTTTCTTGATTCTCTTCTTTAGGTGTACATATTTAGGTATATTTATCCTATCTTATAGGTCTAGTACCCACTTATAAGTGAGTATATACCATGTGTGTATTTCTGCTTTTGGGATACCTCACTCAGGATGATTTTTTTCTAGATCCCACCATTTGCCTGCAAAATTCATGATTTCCTTGTTTTTAATTGCTGAGTAGTATTCCATTGTGTAAAAGTACCACAATTTCTATATCCATTCTTCTGCTGATGGACATCTGGGTTATTTCCAGGTTATGGTTATTACAAGTAAAACTGTTAAAAACATGGTTGAGAAAATGTCCTTGTTGTGTACTTGAACATCTTTTGCATATATGCCTAGGAGTGGTATAGCTGGATCTTGAGGTAGCACTATTCCTAATTGTCTGAGAAAGCGCCAGATTGATTTCCATAGTGGTTGTACCAGCAATGGAGGAGGGTTCCCCTTTCTCCACATCATCTCCAGCATGCGTTGTCTCTTGAGGTTTTGATCTTTGCCATTCTGATGGATGTAAGGTGAAATCTCAGGGTCATTTTGATTTGCATCTCTCTGATGGGTAGGGATGTTGAATATCTCCTTATGTGTTTCTCTGCCATTCTATATTCTTCTACAGAGAATTCTCTGTTTAGCTCCATACCCCATTTTTTAATTGGTTTGCTTTAATTATTGCCTTTTAACTTCTTTAGTTCTTTATATATTCTATATATCAGCCCTCTGTCAGATGTTGGGTTGGTGAAAATCCTTTCCCATTTGTAGGCTGTCGTTTTTTTCTAATGACAGTGTACTTTGCTTTACAGAACCTTTTCAGTTTCATGAGGTCCCATTTATTGATTATTGCTCTTAGGGCCTGTGCTGATGGTATTCTGTTCAGGAAGTTGTCTCCTGTGCCAATGAGTTCTAGGGTCTATCCCACTTTTTTTCTAACCGATTTAGAGTATCTGGTGTTATATTGAGGTCTTTGATCCACTTGGACTTTAGTTTTGTGCAGGGTGATGAATATGATTTTAGTTTCTTTTCTTTTTTTTTTTTTTTTTGCATGTATAAAAAAAAAATGGACTTGGACCGGCACCATTTGTTGAAGATGCTGTCATTTTGCTGTTGAATGGTTTGGTGTTCTTTGTCAAAAATCAAGTATTCATAGGTGTGTGGGTTTATTTCTGGGTCTTCTATTCAGTTCCATTCATCCACCTTTCTGTTTCTATGCCAGTACCAAGCAGTTTTTATTACTATTGCTCTGTAGTACAACTTGATATCACAGATGGTGATACCTCCGAAGATCTGTTGTTGTGCAGGATGGTTTTGGAAATTCTGGGGTTTTTTTTGTTTCTCCATATGAAGTTGAGAATTTTTCTTTCAAGGTCTTTAAAGAATTGTGTTGGTATTATTTTGGGAATTGCATTGAATTTCTAGATTGCTTTTTACAGGATGGCCATTTTCACTATGTTAATCCTACCAATCCATGAGCACAGGAGATATTTCCATCTTCTGATGTCTTCTTCATTTTCTTTCTTCAGAGACTTGAAGTTTTTTCAAACACGTCTTTCACCTGCTTGGTTAGAGTCACCCCAAGGTACTTTATGTTATTAGTGGCTATTGTGAAGGGTGTTGATTCCCTTATTTCTTTCTCAGCCTTTTTGTCTTGGGTATATAGGAGGGCTTCTGATTTTTTTGAGTTAATTTTGTATCCACCACTTTGCTGAAGGTGTTTATCAGATGAAGGAGTTCTTTGGTTGAGTTTTTGGGGTCACTCAGGTGTACTATCATATCATCTGTGAATAGTGAAACTTTGACTTCTTCCTTTGTGATTTGTATCCCTTATGTGTTGTATTGCTCTAGCTAGGGCTTCAAGTACTATGCTGAAGAGATACGGAGAGAGTGGACAGCCTTGCCTTGTCCCGATTTCAATGGGATTGCTTGAAGTTTCTCTTCATTGAATTTGATGTTGGCTATAGGCTTGCTGTATATTGGCTTTACTATGTTTAGGTATGTGCCTTGTATCCCTGATCTCTCCAAGAGTTTAAACATGAATGGGTGTTGGACTTTGTCAAATGCTTTTTCACCATCTAGGGAGATGACCATGTGGTTTTTCTTCTTCAGTTTGTTTATATGGTTTATATTACATTGATGAATTTCCGTATATTGAACCACCCTTGCATGCCAGAGATGAAGCATACTTGGTCATAGTGGATGATATCTTTGTTGTGTTCTTGGATTTGGTTTGCAAATATTTTATTGAGTATTTTTGCATCAATGTTCATAGGAGAGATAGGTCTGAAGTTCTATTTTTTTTTTGTTGGATCTTTGTATGGTTTTAGGTATCAAGGTGAGTGTGGCTTCATAGAATGAGTTTGTTAATGTTCCTTCTGTTTCTATTTTGTGGAACAATTTGGAGAGAATTGGAATTAGCACTTATTTGAAGGTCTGGTAGAATTCTACACCAAAATCATCTGGCCCTGGGCTTTTTTTGGAGGGAAGGGTGTTGATGGCCGCTTTAATTTTTTTTTGTGGGGGGATATAGGGCTGTTCTGTCTTTCTGCCTGGTCTTGACTTAGTTTTGGTAGATGGAATCTATCAAGAAAATTGTCCATTTCATTTAGATTTTCGAATTTTGTGGCATATAGGCTTTTGTAGTACGATCTAATGATTGTATGGATTTCCTCGTTGTCTGTAGTTATGTCTCCCTTTTCATTTCTGATTTTGCTGAGTTGGATAGTTTCTCTCTCCCTTTTGTTAGTTTGGCCTGAAGCCCTGCCTCCGTTGTCTTGGACCCTAGGCAGTGAGCTTTGTGGATTAGGGATCCAGGAGGGATTGTATTGAGGAATTGAATCTCTATGGTTGGCACTCTGTGGTTGGGCCTGCTCTCAGGCGCTGGCAGTGGGTGCTTTCCCCGCAGTTTGGCGGGGTTTCTGTAGGTGTGTGCACTACTCCGGTGTGGCAGGGTGTCCAGAGTTGTTTGTGGGCCAGTGTGACTGGGTTTCCGGAGGTGTATGCACTACTGCAAGGTGGGATTTCCTGTGGTGGGTGGGTTCTGGCGAGGCGGGATTTCAAGATATATGTGAGCTTCGCTGCACTTCTTGTGGCAGGATCATGTCCCATGGGGGAGGGTACACGCTCCAAGGGTCCAGAGCTCAGCAAGAGAGCTCTAGGCAGGCCTGGGTAGTGTGATCCCCGGACATGTGTCCCAGGGGTGATGTTTAGCAGGCGGTTACAGTTGTCTGCTGTGCTAAGGGGCCTGGAGCTCTGTCTGTGCTGTCTTGGTCAGTGCTCAGTTACCTGGTGCTGTGTGCAGGCTTCCCTGCAAGGAAGGGAGGCCTGGACAAGGGAAGCACCCACTTTGTTCCCAGAGAAATCTGCACCCCATCCAAATCTATAAGCACTCCATGCTTCTGTGGTGTCCCCCCTCCTTTAGAAAGCCCAAAAGTCCAAATTCTAGTTTAGATTGTCTCTCCACTCACCAATTTCGGAGATTTATGTCCTCTGCCTCTCCAAAATGGTGTGCTCTGTTTGCCAACATGTTGGAACCTGGACTGTGTTTCTTAAAGAAAATATTGTCAGGCCAGATGAGAAAATTTTATTTAAACCACATATGCTTATTTTTACTCAGACTTGCATTCATTAGTTTTTATAAGGTACATAAATAATTAATACATCTCAGTTATATATTGTTTGCAACAAATACAGGTTTTTCAAAATATTAATAGAAATGTTTTATTTATTTTACATTTTCATATGAAGTAAAACATAGTGATTTCATGCATGCTTTGTTCTCATTTCTTCTCCATCTCATACCCATCTCCTATTTTAATCAATAAAATATTGATTTTATCTTTTAAATTAAGTTATTTATAATTGATTACAGTATATTCACTTTGTATCCTAGCTATAGCCACCGTCATCATCCCCTCCAAATCCTGCCCTCCCTCCCTCCCTCATTTCCTCCCATGCTCCTTCCCAAGTCCACTGGTAGGGGAGGTCCTCCTCCCCTTCACTCTGAACATAGACTACCAGGTCTCATCAGGACTGGCTGCATTGTCTTCTGCTGTGGCCTTGTAAGGCTGCTTCCTGCTCAGGGGGAGATAATCAAAGCACTAGCCACTGAGTTCTTGTCAGAGACAGTCCTTGTTCCCCTTAATATGGGACCCTTTTGGAGACAGAGCTGCCATGGGCCACATCCATGCAGGGGTTCTAGGTTATCTCCATGCATAGTCCTTGGTTGGAATATCATTCGCAGAAAAGACCCCTAGGCCCAGATTTCTTGGTTCTGTTGCTTTCCTTTTAGAGCTCCTATCCCTTCCAGGTCTTTCTATCTCTCCCTTTTTTCATAAGTTTCCCTGCACTCTACCCAAAATTTGGCTGAGTCTCAGCAACTGCTTTGATACCCTGCTGGGTAGAGACTTTCAGGGGATTTCTGTGGTAGGCTCTGTCCTGTTTCTTGTTTTCTCCCTCTTTCAATGTCCATCACTTTTACCTTTTTGAGTGAAGATTGTTCATCTTACCAAGGGTCTTCCATCTTGCTTAGCTTCTTTAGGTGTGTAGATTTTAGTATATTTATCCTTTATTATATTTATAATATCCACTTATAAGTGAGTATATACCATGTATATACTGCTTCTGGGATAACTCACTCATTGTGATCTTTCCTAGTTCTCACCATTTGCCTGCAAATTTCATAATTTCCTTGTTTTTAATTGCTGAGTAGTATTCCATTGGGTAAATGTACCACAATTCCTGTATCCATTCCTCCATTTATGGACATCTGGGTTGTTTCCCGTTTCTAGCTATTACAAATAAAGCTGCTAGGAACATGGCTGAGCAAATGTCTTAGTTGTATACTTGAACATATTTTAGATATGTGCCTAAGAGTGGTATAGCTGAATCTTGAGATAGCACTATTCCTAATTATCTGAGAAAGTGCCAGATTGATTTCCAAAGTGATTGTACAAGTTTACATTCCCACCAGCAATGGAGGAAAGTTTCCCTTTCTATACAAATTCTCCAGCATGTGTTGTCACTTGAGATTTTGATCTTAGCCCTTCTAATGGGTGAAAGCTGAAATCTCACGGTTGTTTTGATATTCATTTATCTGATGACTACAGACATTGGTTGAGCATTTCTTTAAGTGTTTCTCTGCCATTCGATATTTCTCTGCAGAGAATTCTCTGTTTAGCATTATACCACATTTTTTAATTGGATTACTTGATTTTTTGCTGTTTAACTTCTTTACTTCTTTATATATTCTGGATATCAGCCCACAGTCTGATATGGGGTTGGTAAAGATCTCTTCAAATCTGAAAGCTGTTGTTTTTTTCTGATGACAGTGTCCTTTGCTTTACAGAAGCTTTTTAGTTTTAATAGGTCCCATTTATTGATTATTGATCTTAGTGACTGTGCTGCTAGTATTCTGTTCAGAAAATCATCTACTGTGCCAATGAGTTCAAGCTCTTCCTCAACTTTTCTTCTAACAGCTTTAGTATGTCTGGTTTTATATTGAGGTCTTTGAAATTTAGTTTCATGCAGGTTTATAAGTATGAATTTATTTGCATTTTTCTACATGTAGATATTCAGTTAGATCAGCACCATTTTTTGAAGATGCTGTCTTTTTCCATTGAATGGATTTGGCATCTTTGTCAAAATCAGGTATCCATAAAAGTGTGGGTTAATTTCTGGGTGGTCTATTTGATGTCATTAATCTACCAGTCTCTTTCTATGCCAATAACATGCAGTTTAAATTACTGTTGTTCTGTAGTACATCTTGAGATCAGGGAAGGAGATACCTCCAGAAGATCTTTTATTATGGAGGAATCTGGGTTTCTTGTTAGTTCATATGAAGTTGAGAAGTTTTTTCTTTCAAGGTCTGTAAAGAATTGTGTTGGTAATTTGATGGGAATTCCATAAATCTGTATATTGCTTTTAGGAAGATGGTAGTTTTCCTATGTTAATTGTGCCAAGCCATGACCACAGGAGATCTTTCCATCTTCTGATATTCTTTCTTTATTTCTTTCTTCAGAGACTGAAAGTTTTTTCATACAAGTCTTTGACATACTTGGTTAGAATTACACCAAGGAACTTCACGTCCTTCGTGGAGGGTGCTATTTCCTGAATTTCTTTCTCAGCCGATTTGTCTTTTGTATACAGTAGGGCTACTGTTTGAGTTACTTTTGTACCCAGCCACTTTGTTGAAGGTGTTTATCAGCTGTAGGAGTTTTCTGGTAGAAATTTTGTGGTCACTCATATATCCTATCTTATCATAAGCAAATAGTGATTTTTTGACATCTTCTTTACTTATTTGTATCCCCTTGATCTCTTAATTATCTAGCAAGGACTTCAAGAGTTGTGTTGAAGAGATACGGAGAGAGTGGGCAGCCTTGTCTTGTCCCTGATTTCAATAGGATTGATTTAAGTTTCTCTCTGTTTAGTTTGATTTTGACTACAGGCTTGTTGTATAATGCCTTTCCTATGTTTATGTAAGTGCCTTGTATCCCTGATTACCACAGGACTTTAAACATAAAAGAATGTTGCATTTTATTAAATGCTTTTTCAGCATCTGAGGAGAATATCATGTGGGTTTTTTTTTCTAAGTTTGTTTTATATGATGGATTACATTGATGGGTTTCCGTATATTGAACAACCTTTGCATACCTTGGATAGGCCTACCGATCATAATGGATGATTCCTTTGATGTGTTCTTGGATTCATTATGTGAGTAATTTGTGGAGTATTTTTGAATCAATATACATAAGGGAGATTAGCCTGAAATTCTCTTTCTTTGTTGGGTCTTTGTAAGGTTTAGGTATCAACTTGACTGTGGCTTCATAGAATGAGTTTGGTAGTGTTCATATTGGTGTTAGCTCTTCTTTGAAGGTCTAGTAGAATTCTGTGCTGGAAACCATCTGGCCTTGGTTTTTTGTTTGTTTGCTTTTTATGTTTTTGTTTTTGTTTTGGATGGAAGACTTTTGATGACAGTTTCTATTTCCTTAGGGGATAGGACTATTTATTTCCCTGATTTTGATTCAGCTTTGTTAAGTTGAATTAATCAAGAAAACTGTCAATTTCTTTTAGATTTTCAAATTTTGTTGTGTATAGCCTTTTGTAGTAGGACCTAATGATTGTTTAGATTTTCTTAGTGTCTGTTGTTCTGTCCCCTTTTCCTTTAAGATTTTGACCATTCAGATAGTGTCTCTCTGTCTTTTAATTAGTTTTGCTAAGGGTTTGTCTGTCTTGTTGATTTTTTTCAAACAACCAGTTCTTGGTTTCCTTGAGTCTTTAATTGTTTTATTTGTTTCTGATTTATTGATTTCAGACCTGAGTTTATCACTCTTGGGTGTGTCTGCTTCTCACCCCCACCCCCAGGACTTTCAGGTGAGCAGTTAAATTAAGAGATGTTTCCAATTTTCTCTTGAAGGCACTTAGTGCTACGAACTTTCCTCTTAGCACTGCTCTCATTGTGTCCCATAAGTTTGGGTAAGGTTTGCCTTCATTTTCATTGAATTCTAGGAGGTCTTTTATTTCTTTCTTTATTTCTTCTTTGACCCAGCTGTCAATGAGTAGTGAGTTGTTTAGTTTTCATGTGTGTGTGTAAGATTTTTGCTATTTCCGTTGTTGTTGAAGTCCAGCATAGTCCACGTTGATCAGATAGGTTACAATGGGTTATTTCAATCTTTTTGTATATGTTGAGGGTTGCTTTGTAACCATCTATGTAGTCTGTTTTGGGGAAGGTTCCATGAGGTACTGAGAAGAAGGTAAAATCTTTTTTTGTTTGAGTGAAACGTTCTATAGATGTCTGTTAGGTCCATTTGATACATGACCTTTTTTTAGAGTTACTGTGCCTTTGTTTAATTTTTGTTTTGTTGACCTGTCCATTCTTGAGAGTGGAGTGTTGAAGTCTCTCATTATTAATGTGTGGGGATCTATGTGTGGTTTAAGTTTTATTAATGTTTCTTTCACTAATGTGGGTGGTTTTGTATTTGAGGCATAGATAATTAGAATTGTCATGTCTTCTCTGTGGAATTTTCCTTTGAGGAGTATGAAGTGACCTTCTACATCTTGTTTTATTAGTTTTGGTTGAAAGTCTATTTTATTAGACATTAGAATGGCTACTCCTGCTTGCTTCTTTGGTCCATTTGCTTGGGAAAAAAATCTTCCAGCCCTTTATTCTCTGGCAATATCTATCTTTCTGACTTAGGTGTCTTTCTTTTATGCAACAGATTATTGGATCTTGTTTATATCCATACTGTTAGTCTGTCTTTTTATTGGAGAGTTGATAGATTGTTGATAGAGATTAATGACCAGTAGCTGTTAGATGGTTTGAATTTGCTGTTGGTTGTGGTAGTGTTTGTGTGCTTGGCTACTTTTAGGTTTTTTTAATAAGGTTATTTATTTCCTGTGTTTACCTGAATATAGTTAGCTTTCTTGCTTTGTATTTTTCCTACTAGTGTCTTCTGTAACATTGGATTTGCAGTATTGTTTAAATTTGTTTATTTTTTGTTGTTGTTGAATTTTTTTTTCCATCTATGATGACTGAGAGTTTTGCTGGGTATAGTAGCCTGAGCTGATACCTGTGTTTTCTTAGGGTCTGCATGATATCTATCCAGGCCCTTCTGGCTTTTATAGTCTCTGTTGAGAAGTCAGGTGTGATATTGATTGGTTTGCCATTATATATTACTTGGCCTTTTTTCTTTGCAGCTTTTCTTTGTTCTTTATACTTACTGTTTTTATTATTATGTGGCAGGAGGATTTTCTTTTCTGGTCTAATTTATTAGGTGTTCTGTTGACCTCTTGTATGTTTATAGGTCTCTCCTTTAAGTTGGGGACATTTTCTTCTATGATTTTGTTGAATGTATTTTGTGGACCTTGGAGACGGGAATCTTTATTTTCCTCTATTCTGAATATTCTTAGGTTTTCTCTTTTCATGTTGTCTTTGATTTCTTAGATGGTTTGTGTTAAGAATTTTTTAGATTTATAGTTTTCTTTGACGGATACATCGTTTTCTTCCATTGTATCTTCTACACCTTAGATTCTTTCTTCCATCTCTTATAGTCTGTTGGTTATGCTTACCTCTGTAGTTCCTGTTTTGTTCCTTAAGTTCTTCCTCTCCATGATTTCTGCTGTTTGTGTTTTCTTTAATATTTCCAGTTTTATTTTCAGATCTTGGACTGTTTTGTTGATTCCTTCACTTGTTTGACTGTATTTTTCTGTTTTTCCTTGAATTCCTGCACATGCTTGTTTGAACATTCCTCTGTTTCTTTTATTTCTTTCAGTGATTTAATCATTTCCTCTCTGAAAACTACAAACTGTTTGGCTGTATCTCCCTGTGTTTCTTTATGGATGGCCATAATCTGTTTTACTATATCTTCTCCTAAATCTTTATGTATTTTATTTGCTTTCTCCATTAATCTTTTCATACGCATAGATGTAATTTCACTTTTTTTAGGGTGTCCAGGGCTACTTGCCCCTGGATAACTGGGTTCTGGGGATGCCATATTACTTTGCCTTTTGTTGGTTGTGCTTTTTTGCTGGCCTTTACCCATCTCGCTGTCTCAGGTGTTGTTTGTTAATTTCTGGTTGCTTGCCTTGTCCTGGGGTGGGGAGAATCCAATTGGCAGGGTTCTGAAGAAGATCTCCACAGCTTTTTGGCTATGGTCAACTGAATGGTGGTGCTTCTCCGGAATTGTCACAGTTCACTTCAGGCATATGGAACTTTGTGGTAAGTGTGGTGTTCAGGAAGGCTCTCTTCTTATCAGGAGAGGTTCTGGTGATGGCTGCCCTGCTGCTGAGTTTCTTGCTCTGAGTTTAGTGAGCTGCAGCTGTTGCTCTTAAGGTGTAATTCTTACCCTCTTGAAGAACCAGGGAGTCCCACAGTTTTGTCAGTTTAGCTAGGGATAACTTGTCGAACCTTGGAGCAGTATCTGAGAGCTGCTCTAATGGTTCGCGGGCTTTTGTAGGTCTGAGGATACAGCTGTGTGCCTCAGTGACCTCACAGTACTCAATAATGGCAGGTGAGCAGGGCGCTCATGCCTACAGTAGAATACTAATGGCTAGAGGCTATGTGAATCCAGAAAGACTTCTGGAGCTCGGTGTCCTGAACATTGGACCTGATGATCCCTCCGCTATGGGATTTCCTTCTGACAGGGACACCCAGACTATTCTTTGGGGACCACCGTTCTGTCTGGGATGGCGAGTAGAACCTGCAGGCACAGATGCATGTGGCTCTGCCTTGCTGGCGATTGGGCGCCTGGGCCTCTGCTGAAACTGGGTAATTTTTCCAGAGACCTTTTCAGGGTAGTGGTATCAGCTGAGTGCTCTGAGATCAGGCCTGTTGTTCCCCTCTCTGTGGGTTTCTCTGACAGAGAAACTCAGTCTTTGGTGTCCTGGGGCCCACAGTTCTATCTGGGGCATTGAGTCAGGTGTGCAGACAGGACTCTGGTGGTGCCTGCATCCCTAGCTCTGGGCTTGCTGGTGGGCGCCTGTGGAATGCTGGGTCTTTTTCAGGGATAGTCTGGGTGACTTAAGGTCGGTCCCAATTGTTTCCTACATTGTGAGGTTATCTCTCGACTGCAAATCCCAGTCTCTGATGTTGTGGGGCCCACAGTTCAGTCTGGAATAGTCATCAGAGCACACTGGCGTGTAGGTCTGGACTGGTGACCAAGCGCCTGGTAGAACTGGAACCTCTTCCAAGGTTTAGCTGGGTGAGTTGAAGCTGATTGAATCCCCCACTGTGGGGTATTCTCTCACCTGGGAAACACAATCGCTTGTGTTGAGTTGAGAGTTCTAACTGCTGGTCACTGTGCCGATCCTACTTTTCTGCTGGTCAGAAAGAGTGTAGTCCCAGCACCGCCATCTTGGATCCAATCCCCTATATTTCTTTACGAATGGCCATAATCTCTTTGACTTTATCTTCCTCTTTTTCTTTTTGCATTATATTTGTTTCCTTCATTATCCTCTCCATAAACATAGATGTAAGGTCATCTTCTTGTATTTCACTTATGATTAGTTATCTCGCACTACTTGCTCCTGGATAATCTGGTTCTGGAGATTCCATATTGTTTTGGCTTTTATGCTGGCCTCTATCTATCTAGCCATCTCAGGTGTTGTCTCTTAGTGTCTAGTGCCTGCTGGACTATTGAGTAGGGGAGAATCACCTTGACAGGAAGATGGCTGCTCCTGAAGGAGGCATTCTCATATTTTTGGGTATGGTCACTGAATTGCCACAGCTTTCCTCAAGTTTATATACCTGTGTGGTAACTGTGGCCACTGTTAGTCGGGGGGCTCTCTTCTCATGAGGAGAAGTAGTAGAAACAGCTTCCCTGCCCACTGGTTTTCTTGCTCTGAATTTAGTGAGCTGCTGCTGCTACTCTTATTCTTTGTATTTTGGGCACAGTCTTCTTGAAGAACCAGGGAGCTCCATAGTTTGGTCAATTTAGCTAGGGTGACAGGTTGTGCCTTGGAGCAGTGCCTGGGGATGATCCAGGCTTTTGTAGGTCTGATTTGTTGATCTGTGCCCAAGTACACAAGGGGTAATCTTTGGCAGGTGGGTTCAGCACTCATACATTCAGCAGGAGTCTAGAACCTGTAGCCTGTGGGAACCCAGGAACTTTTCCGAAGATTAGCTGGGTGTCCTAAGGTCAGACCGTGGGATTTCCTTCTGATAAGGAGACCCTTTCTATGGTGTTTGGGGATCCACAGTTCAGTCTGGGATGTTGAGTATAACATGTGTTGCAGGCGAGTGGCTCTGTGCTCATGACTTGGTGTCTGCAGGAACCTGGGAACTTTTCCATACAACTTTTATATTTTGGGGGAGGAGAGAGGTAGGGGAGTTCTACCAGGTCCCCTGAGGTTGGACCTGATGTTTTCTTTACCATGGGGTTTCCTCCCAACAGGGAAACCCCAGGCTCTGGTACTTTGGGGACCACAGTTCTGTCTGAGAAGGCAAGTCAGTGTACGAACAAGTCTCTGTGTTGAGAGCCTGCCAGAGCCTGGAACCTTTTCCAGAGATTGTCTGGGTGGCCTGAAGTTCTTCTGATTGCTTCCTTCACAGTGGGGTTTTATCTCTACTAAAAACTAATTATTTGTTGTTGTGGGGCCCATAGTTCAGTCTGGGATGGTGATCAGAGCATGTAGGTGTGTGGCTCTTGAGATTGAGAGCATACAGGGACCCTGGAATGCTTCCAGGTTATAGCTGGGTGACTGGAGAATGGACCCAATGTCTTCCCATACCTTGGGGGTTCCTCTCACCTGGGAGATGGCTGGTGTTTTAGGGCTTAGAGTTTGGTCTGTTGGTTGATGTGCAGTCACTGCTGTCTGACACAGTGTCCTCGTAGTGCTGGCATCTTGCATTTAATTGATTTTAATTCATATTTTCTATATCATAAATAAATGTATTTTCTTTATTCATTTGCCTCATTATGTCTTATATGTAGCCATGGATATATATTTTTATTTTATATTTTTTTTTCTCAAAATTTAGCCTTATCTTTATGTATGTCTAGTTTCGGCATTAATGGATAGTCAGACAGTTTTGGAACCACATTAATTTTTTTTTCTCATTTAATGTTTATTTGTTGTGTTTTACATATCTTTTGAAAGGAATGTGTCCTTTAAGTTTTTAACTTTTTATTTTCTTATTTATTTAACTTTAGTTTTTATTTTAATTTTTTTACGATGCTTTTTGAACAGTGTTTATTTATCTCATTTTCAGGGAAGTTGGCTGCAGTAAAAAAGACAATGAAATTACAGAATCTCAGTATTATCTAGCAGTAAATAAAAATAATTAAGAATAAACTCTATGCCTACAAAAGAAAAAAATGAAGGAAAGGGAATAAGGCAATATGTGTGGGACAAATCTATGAACCCATAGTCAGGAGCAATAACTTCCTGTGCCCTAAGGATAACACGTTATTTTTCCCAGGCAGAATTAGTGTTGGCATGTAGCTGGTAAGGAGGTGATATCTCCTCCTGGACACAGGTCCCAAAGGAAATGAAAGCTATAGACAGAGTGACTAAACCTAGTAGAGATAAAACCAGGGCTTAGATGCAACATATGTCAAGAATGTGCTAGAAAATCACTGATAAGGATTGTATCACCTGAGTACTGATTAGGAAAAAATAGGTTATAAATTATGAAGCTAAGGGTATAAAAAGCTACTTATCAAAAGGACAAGAAAAGGCCAAAGAAAGAAAATTGAATAAAGTATGAATGAAAGAGAAAGTATGTGTTTTATATTACAAACAAAATATGTTTGTAATATGTGAGAATAATGTGAGAAATTACAAACAAAATATGATAGACTAGAGGGGGGAGAAGTGCTTTTCATCATGTGATATAAACTAAAACATAGCTAATAAAGTATGTCAGTTATAAAAAGAAAAATAAAATTAATTGTAAGATTATAATTTCCATCAGTATTTCTTCTTAGTTTAGAATCAAGGTGTTTACCTCAAATCTTAACTCTTTGTAGCAATCTCAACAAGTGAAAGAGAAGTTGTCATGTTCTGTAATTGAAACAAGTTAAGCAAGTATATCCATCCTAACAGAGATCACTGTATATTCTTCTGTCTATAGTAACTCTTTAGATTGAGACACTACCCACGAAAAAAATGAATAAATAAATAAAAGGGTTGGCTTCAAAGGGTCAGTGATATCCTACCTTAGAAGATATAGTAGGCCCATATACTTCTGTTTACCATTCTTACTGGGTCTTTTATTATTGTTTTGTTTTGTTTCAGAGATAAGTTTGGAGTAATTTTGATTTTTTGTTTGTTTGTTTTTGTCTCAAAGTACTCATGTTCCTCAAAGGACTGCACAACTTAAAGTTCCACATTTCTTGTGAGTCCTTGTACTATTGTGGCTTATGCAGAGGTGAGAAAGAAGCCTTCTAAAGCCACTCATGTCAGAACATCCTTGGAGAACCACTTCTTCTGTCGCCCATACCACAATTCTGTATCCACACCTGAATGTTTCCGGCCATCTCTTCAGTCCCTTAATGTCCATCCTTTGGTGGTGTCTCCATGGTCCTGTCACTCTCTCTCCAGTTCTTATGGTGAGTATGTGCACTTCCCTAGCAGATATTGTTGACTCTAGTCTGGTGCCAGCAGTCCAGCACTACTGGAACCCTCATGTCTGCTGTTCTTGGTTGCTGTCTAATGAAGGACTATGTAGATCTCAGCTTTGATTTTCCATTCAGCCCATTCTCTTTTTGTCTTTATTTTTCTCTATCATAGGCCATAAAGAGAGAACTTCTTTTTTTCATCATTATTATTGTTGTTATTATTGTTGTTGTTTATTACATTTATTCCCTTTGTATCTCAGCTGTAGCCTCCTCCCTCATCTCTTCCCAGTCCCACTCTCCTTCCCTCTTCCCCCTCCATTCTCTTGCCCAAGTCCACTGATAGAGGGTGTCCTGCTCCCTTACTGTCTGACCCTGGCCTATTAGGTCTCATCAGGACTATCTGGAACATCTTTCCTGTGGCCTAGTAAGGCCACCTCACCAGAAGGAGCAGGCAACCAAGTTCATGAAAGTGACTGCCCCTGATCTCCTTGCTAGGGAACCCACATGGAGACTGAGCTGCCCATGGGCTACATCTGAGCAGGTCGTCTAGGTCCTCTCCATGCACTGTCCTTGGTTGATTCATCAGTTTCTGCAGGACCCACTGAGCCCAGATCTTTGGCACTGTTGGTCTCCTTATGGAGCTCCTTTCCCATCCAGGTCTTTCTATCTCCTTCTTCCATAAGATTCCCTACACCCTGCCTAACATTTGGCTATGAGTCTCAGCATCTGCTTTGAAACCTGGATAAGTAAAGTATTTCAGAGGCCCTCTGTGGAAGGTGCCTGTTCTTTTACTTGTCTTCACTATACTTTCAATGACTATTCCTGTTTACCCTTCTAAATGAGAATTAAGTATCTTCCCCAGGGTCCTCATTGTAGTTTAGTATTTTAGTATTATGGATTTTAGTATGTTTATCCTATATTATGTGGCTAAATTTCACTTATAAGTAGTGTATACCATGTGTGTTTTTCTGCTCTAGATTAACTCAATCAGGATGATATTATCTATTTCTATCCATTTGCCTGCAAATTTCATTATTTCTTTGTTTTTAATTATTGAGTAGCATTCCACTGTGCAAATATAATACAATTTCTTTATCCGTTTTTCTGTTGAGACATATCTAGGTTGTTTTCAGATCCTATTATGAATAAAGCTGCTATAAACATAATTGACAAATGCTCTTATTGTATGGTTGTGCATCTTTCAGATATATGCCCAGGAGTGGTATAGCTGGATCTTGAGGGAGAAGTATTCCTAAATTTCACTAGGAATGGGCCCTACAATCTACATAATCAATGCAGTTCTCATCAAAATACCAGCACAATTCTTTATAGATCTTGGAAGAACAATTCTCAATTTCATATGGAAAAACAAAAAAACCCAGAAAAAGAATAAAAACCCTGTAATATATATATATATATATATATATATATATATATATATATATATATATATATATAT
>NW_026585797.1:1315167-1366270 GCF_907164565.1 Psammomys obesus | reverse complement strand
TATATATATATATATATATATATATATATATATATATATATATATATTACTTTGATATAGCGCCATCCCTGAACTCAAGCTGTACTACAGAGGAATAGTAATATAAAACAGCATGGTACTGGCATAGAAACAGACTGGTGGATCAATAGAATTAAATAGAAGACCAAGAAATAAACCCACACGCCTAAAGGAAACAAGTTTTGATAAAGAAGGCAAAACCATATAATGGAAAAAAGATAGCATCTTCCATAAATGGTGCTGGTCTAGCTGGATGTCTACATGTAGAAAAACACAAATAGATCCATATATTTATCACACTGCACAATAACAAAGTCCAAGCAGATCAAAGATCTCAACATAAAACCACACATACTAAATCTTTTAAAAGAAAAAGTAAGGAAGAGCCTTGAATTCACAGAAAACAGCTTCCTAAAAAGAAGACCAACAGCACAGTCTCTGAGATCAACTATCGATAAATGGGACCTCATGAAACTGAAAAAGCTTCTGTAAAGCAAAGGACACTGTCATCAGAATAAAATGACAGCATACAACTGGGAAAAAATCTTCACCAATCCTACATTTGACAGAGGGCTAATATCCAGAATATATAAAGAATTTAAGAAGTTAAACAGCAACAAACCAACTAATCCAAATAAAGAATGGGATATAGAACTAAATAGAATTCTTGATAGAGGAATATTGAATGGCAAAGTAATATTTAATGAAATGTTCATCGTCCTTAGTCATTGGAAAAATGCAAATAAAAATGACCCTGAGATTTCACCTTACACCATTCAGAATAGCTGAAATCAAAAGTGACATTACATGCTGGAGAGGCTGTGGAGAAAGTAGAACCCTCTTCGGAAATGTAAACTTGTACAAAGACTTTGGAAATCAATCTGGAGCTTTTTAAGAAAGAACTCTTCAGCCTTGTTTTTAATTTTTTTTTGTTGAGTTTTAATTATTAAGCAAAGACCATTGATATTACTGATGCTGTTATCATTGTTGTAAATTAAGCATGCAGCATTATCCTATGTATGTTTGTGTAAAATTTTATTTTCATATCAAGTGTATATTATCATATAATATTCTACATTGTTTTTTACTTGAACAGTTCGGGGTCTAGTACTTATAAACCATTGTAAAAAATTATATTTACTTAATCATTCAGACACACAAAATATGTCATTGAGTACTTCACTTTTATTATAAAAACATTAAAATGGTATATTTTACTACCATATGAAAAAATAACTCTTAAGTTTATAAATACTATGTCGCTTATCTTTTTTTTGATGTCTTAAATTGTCTTTTGTTATATGCTTTTCTTTTGGCATTTGTATTGCCACAAGTTCATAGTTAGCCTAGTATTTTCATGCTTATAATTATTAATTTTTTATGAGATGCTCATAGGGACATTTTTAAGCCTTTTTAGAGCAATTCTTACACAAATGTATCTCTAAGACATGGTACTGTTTTTACACATTAACTTGAATATTTAACATAGGCAGCTTCTAAATTTAAACATTAGTATTCTAATGTATTATCGTCCTTATTTTTTTCTTCTGTCTAGGTTTGTAGCAGCATGGTTTGGTGCCTTGTGTTTGATTATTGATTAATTTGTTCCCCAAGGTCTGTTTGCTTTCTCTAATGAGCACATTCTTACATATACCTCTCCTTGTTCTGTAAACCTTGCTTCACTTAATTTAAAGTTGATTGTTAATAAAGATGTCTATATGCCTGGGCAGAGCAGAAATTGACCAACCTTCATGCACTTGGAGGAGACAAGGATATTGGGAAAGAGACAGGTACCAGAACAGGGTAGAAGAGAGGAGCAGTGATGTAGGTTAGTGTGTAGAAAAGCACATGGCCAGATCAGCGTGGATAGAGGAATGCAGTATAGATGAAAGAATAAGCTAGTATTTATGGAATTATGGATGGGAAGTAGTCCAAATAAAAATTATTAAAGTAGATGGCATGGAATGGGTTCTTGGCAGATAAAGGTAGTTTAGGAGATAATATAACCTTGTTCTAGGAGACATAAGTCTATTCTAAAATCTATCAGGTGTCTATGTCTTTTATTGATTGTGATAGTGGGTTAGATAATACCTCCATAATAATAATAAGACTAAAAATAAACATTAGTAGCCCATACTTTAAATTAACAACAACATACTGGTTCTCAACTATTTTCATATATCCATACCCTTTTATTATTATCATATTTTGGGGAGGTAGGAAAATAAGCTCCCAGAGAGATGACCCAAGTTTAGAACACACTGTAGGCAAATGGGAGAAAAACGGTGCAGACATAGCAGAGCAGAGCTGGTTGAGGGAAACTCAGCAGCCACTGTTTCTTTCCGACCCTACCACACCTGCAGTGTTGGTGGTGGTCTTGTTGAGGACACAATCTGATTTCTAAACTTTAGCTATTTTAAAGGTAGAGTGGAAAAATTGTACCTTAGCAATGGTGATTTGTTTGTTTATTTTTATTTTTTTCCTAAACCTTTCAAGTGTGATGGCAACGGCTCAAAACTTAGAATTTTCTTGATCCTTTGTTTGATTTTTGTTTGAAGGTTTGAGTTACAATTTTATGGAACTGAGATGAAATATTTGAGCAAGGCAGTGATGACACATGTCTTTAATGCCAAAGGAGACAGAGACAGGTATCTCTCTGAATTCTGGATCAGTCTGGTTTACACAACGGAGTCAGGGTGAAACCCCCTGCTGATAAGGTAAGGGTGCTTACAAAAACAGTCTAGGATTCAAAGTGACATATTTTTTTCCTTAAAGTTACTGTGTAAGATTTTTTTCCCTAATAATGAATATGTCCTTATTGATCTACAGGATGGATACACATTAATCTTGGGGATATAGAAGGAACGGATGAGTCTATGAGGTCTGTCTTTATTGTATTGTTGTTTGGTCTTTTTATCTGTGGATATGAGGACTCTAGAATGTAACATGCAATTCTCCATTTGTGTATGCATGGGATGGAGAGGTCAAATGTTACATTGCTCTAAAAGGGCAACTAATCTTAGAAAGTGGGGCTCCTACAAGAAAGCTGTGTTGAAGGACATTTCAGCCTAAAATATGTTCTGTTGGTCAATGTAAGAACCCAAGGTTTAACTAGGAGAAGAACATGCAAGCTGCATGCCTCCCACAGCCAAAAATTATTAAATACTGACCCAGTTGATGTGTCACACTGCTATGACATCTGAGAAACCTGAGGTACTTTTGTGGGGAATAGGTGGCAGCCATACCTAGCTCACAGAGATACAGGGGGCTATGCAAGTGGCAGAGTTCACACCAGCCTAGTTAGGTCTCCCAAAGTCAAAGGTTACAATTCACATGTTTGAAAGGTGGAACATGATTTCTCCAGCCTACTGTTAGATGTCATTATCAAACTAATTCTTGTCTCTGAGAAATCTTTAATTGTTAGCCATCATGGACTTTAAATTTTTCACGTAGGTTATTAAAACTTGCTATTTAACATTATACACCAATAAAATATTAATAGCAAAAAAGAAAGGTGGAACTGTCTATTCCATATGGAGAAAAGGGTGGGCCAAAAATAGCTGCAACAAATGTAAAAATCCAGTCCCAAACCTCTAGGCAGGTAAGAGGTTCTTAGGATATGCTTAAGCATTAAAGGCAGAAAGGATTTTAATAAAGTTATTTTGAAAAGGTACTGCTCTTTTCTGTTAATCTGGGCAACTGATTCATCCTTTTAAGTATTAGGTTCTTTTGTGGGGAACAGGTGGGAGTTGTACCTGAGGCTACAGGTGCCCAAAGAGCCCAGAGGAAGATACTTAGACACCATACAATCTTGTTTTTCAGCATAAAAATAGTTGTATGTTCAATGTTAATGGTAATATTGTTCATCCTCATTGAGAGAGGTCAAAATGAAACAGACCTAAGGAAAAAAAAAGAGATCGCTAAATTAAATAAGTCTATTCTTATATGACTTCAAACTACAGAACAAACAGTTAAATTATATTGCTGATCGGGGTACGTGGGAATAAGTCTGAGACTGGTTGAGACATGAATGCCTATGCATATGTCATAATTCTTGTTGGCTACAGTATCACCATGACTTTTTATTACCTATGACATGAATGAAGATTTTACAGATATTTTTTTTCTGCTCATACAAAGAGCAGAGAACCATCTTTAATTGATCTGTGCATCCTACACATCTCATACATTTATAATTTTAGGACTGTATAATGCTTCTGAGAAATTATATATTTTCAGAACAAAAGAACCAGACACCAGTGACCCTGGATCAAACCTGATGGGACTCATCTATCAGGATGCTGAGATACTGACACATCTGTTTCAGAATCCTGCATGTTCCAGCCACAGCTACTTCAGTTGCTGGTCCTTCAAAGTCTGCTCCCATGACAGCTTCAAAGAAACCTGCTGCTGATCTCAATTGGTCCAGCATGTCAGACTGTTTCACAAAGAACTTCTATTAAGCCTAAAACTTTTCAACATTTAGAGACTAGACAACAAATGTTAGTGCTAGCTTGCTTAACAATTTTTCTCCAATTTTCTTTGGGCCAAAGGTATTCTATGTCCCCAGATCAGCAAGAAGCAACCTTAAGAGGGATGCACATAGGTTTTTGGTTGTTCTACTGGGCTATGAATGTTTGTAGTCATTTGGGGGAGTTGGTTACAAGTTAAGGATCATATTCAGAGAAACGACAAAGAAGAAAACTTAGATATTTCTCTCTTTTCTGTTTTTTATTTCAATCTCTTCTTACTAGGTAAGGAGAAAGAGGTTGTAAATTAAAAAGAAGGAATAAAGAAGTGTCTTATAAAAATAATAAGACAAAAGTTAGATTATTGTACCTACTCAAAATAATGTTATTCTGATACATTGGTATAAATTTAGGTATATTGATAAAAGTTCAAGGTTACTTTGTTACATGCACACACACACACACACACACATTGTGTTTACTCTTGATGTGAGGTTGTACCCATATAACTTATAAATAGAAGTTTTACCTCCAATACCTCTAATACATTTTTTTAATTTTTATTTTTTTATTTTTAAATAATTTTATACATTCACTTGTATCCCTACTGTATCCCTACTGTAGCCCACTCTCTCTCTCCCTCCCAATTCTCTCTTCCCTCCCTCATCTTCTCCCTGCCCCCTTCCAAGTCCACTGAGAAGGGGTGTCCTCCTCTCCTTTCTTCTGGCCCTAGTGCCGGAGCCAGCCAGCAGAGTCGAACGGTTCTTGAGTCGGGAGTGAGGATTAATAATAATAAAATAAACACACAGCACACAGGAAACTTTTTAAAGGTCCAGACTCGACAGCCACAGCAAAAGGCAGGCTGCCACAGCAAGAAGCATGAGCAGCAAGTCTCAAGTCTCTGCCTCCTCCTCTGCCTCCAGCCCTCTGACCTCTTTATTTGTGAGGAGTTACTTTTAGTCAGTAAAACATCTCAGAACAATGATTTTCCACAAGGAGCCTGAGGAAGAAGTGTGACCCTCACAAGCTATCCCACCTGCTGTCACAAACAAAAGGAGATGGACTTGCAAGTTCTTCTCTGCCATTAGTAAAGGCCTGCTAAAAGCCATCTCTCTGTCGAAATTTAAATATCAAAGCAGGCCGCTGGAGTCAAGGCTCCTGACATGTCCCCCTTTTTTATATTTTTAAAATTTTGACCATAACTTAAGAGTTATGGAGCAGAAGATTGTGCCTGTCTTAGGTTGTTTCTCTCGAAAGGTATATTTTTTATTTATGTCCCCATTTTTGGGTCAATATTTGTACATGAATTTTCATACACCCCGGAGAAAACTTACTCATCTCTGACTACCAACCTCTGCTAGGGTGGACACTGTGATATGATCTTGTGCAGATCAGCTCAGCTTTGACATACCAAAAGGCCTTCAGGCAGATTCTAGTTGTCACTGATAGGAGCGCATCTCCCATCACAAGCCAAGTCCAAAGTAACACTCCAAAAGTGACTAGCAGGTGACTCCCTGTGTAAATTACCAAGTCTGAGAAACATTTAGAGGAACCATAGTAAAGGCTGCTGAGCAAACAGAACCATTTGAAAGCTTAACATCTCCAAACAGCAAAACAAAAGGAGAATTTACATAGGCAGTTACAGGGCCTCCCAAGAGTTCTTGAAGCAAGTCTGTTTTGCTTTGCTGAAAACCAGAGCCAGATTAAAGTTTCACACTTAGTTTTCCTTTGATTTTGTTGAGGTTTGTCCTTATTAACAAAACAGTCAAGTCTAGTTTATTAAGAGGTTTCTCTGCATGACATCTTCTCCTAGGAGCAGAATGAAGCAAGAGCGGGGTCAGGAGCTCAGGTCTAATGCAGCTTTTTAGTCTAGGTCATGGCAGAATTTATGGTTGTCTGTAGCGGGAACATCTTTCTAGGGAACAACTCCTGCAAACCGCACCAGGCTCTCTGGGATCAACCTGGCTCCCTCTGCGTCCTGTGGAAAAACACAAACATGCCCTCTTCCCCATATTAATACGGGGTCGGGGCCCTGACATATTTCAGTAATTGGATCTTTCCATTTTACCTGGGCAAAATTATCTTTGGTATTAGGATGCCACAATCGATCAGCCGCAGAACGGCCTTGTGTATCCACATTTAAAAAAATTTAAAATAAAGAGAGCATGATTAATATAATTCTGTGGTGTTTGGGGATATAGCTCCCCCCTTTTTATTTTTTGCAATTGGTTTTTAAGAGATCCATGGGCTCATTCCACAATTCCCTGGCCCTGGCCCCTCCCAATTCTTCCTTCCCTTCCTCATCTCCTCCCTGCCCCCTTCCGAGTCCACTGAGAGGGGGTGTCCTCCTCTCCTTTCGTCTGGCCCTAGCTTATCAGGTATCTTCAGGATGGTTGCAATATCCTTATCTGTGGCCTAGCAAGGCTGCTCCTCCCTCAGTGGGGAGGGGAAGCTCATGAGTTCATGTCAGAAACAGTTCCTGCCCCCCTTACTAGGGAACCTACCTGGATACTGAGCTACTATGGGCTATGTCTGAGCAGGGGTTGTAGGATATATCCATGCATGGTCCTTTGTTGGATAAACAGTCTCATAGAAGACCTCTGTGCTCAGATATATTTGGGCTTTTTTGGGACTCATTCTCCCCTCTAGGATATACTAATTCCTCTTTCCTTCATATGATTCCTTACACTCTACCGAAGGCTTGGTTATGGGTCTCAGCGTCTGCTTTGATACATTGCTAGGTAGAGTATTTCAGGTGCCTTCTGTGGTAGGCTACTGTCCTGTTGCTTGTTTTCTCCTATTTCCAATGTCCAGCTCTTTTGTCTTTGTAGATGAGGATTGATCATCTTACCACTGGAGCTCTTTCTTGTTTATCTTCTTTAGTTGTACATATTTTAGTATGTTTATCCTATCTTATAGGTCTATATAAGTGAGTATATATCATGTGTGTCTTTCTGCTTTTAGGATACCTCACTCAGGATGATTTTTTCTAGATCCCACCATTTGCCTGCCTCCTTGTTTTTAATTGCTGAGTAGTATTCCATTGTGTAAAAGTACCACAATTTCTATATCCATTCCTCTGTTGATGGGTTGTTTCCAGGTTCTGGATATTATGAATAAGGCTGCTACAAACATGGTTGAGCAAATTTCCTTGCTGTGTAGTTGAACATCTTTTGGATGTATGCCTAGGAGTGATATAGCTGGATCTTGAGGTAGCATTATTCCTAATTGTCTGAGAAAGTACCAGATTGATTTCCAAAGTGCTTATACCAGGTTACATTCCCACCAGCAATGGAAGAGGGTTCCCCTTTCTCCACATCCTCTCCATGCGTTATCTCTTGAGTTTTTGATCTTAGCCATTCTGGTGGATGTAAGGTGAAATCTCAGGGTCATTTTGATTTGCATCTCTCTGATGGGTAAGGATGTTGAACATCTCCTTATGTGTTTCTCTGCCATTCTATATTCTTCTACAGAGAATTCTCTGTAGAACTCCATACCCAATTTTTAATTGGGTTACTTGGATCATTGCCTTTTAACTTCTTTGCTTTTTTTATATATTCCAGATAACAGCCGTCTGTCAGATGTTGGGTTGGTGAAGTTCTTTTTCTAATCTGTAGGCTGTCATTTTGTTCTAATGACAGTGTCTTTTGCTTTACAGAACCTTTTCAGTTTCATGAGGTCCCATTTATTGATTGTTGCTCTTAAGGCCTGTGCTGATGGTATTTTATTCAGGAAGTTGTCTCCTGTACCAATGAGTTCTAGGTTCTTCCCTATTTTTTCTTCTAACCAATTTAGAGTATCTGGTTTTATATTGAGTTCTTTAATCCACGTGGACTTTAGTTTTGGGCAGGGTGATGAATATGGATTTAGTTTCATTTTTTTGCATGTAGACTTCCACTTAGACCAGCAACATTTGTTGAAGATGCTGTCTTTTTGCTGTTGAATGGTTTGGGGTTCTTTGTCAAAAATCAAGTATTCATAGGTGTGTATGGGTTTATTTCTGGGTCTTCTATGCAGTTCCATTGATTCACCTTACTGTTTCTATGCCAGTACCAAGCAGTTTTTATTACTATTGCTCTGTAGTACAACTTGATATCAGGGATAGAAATACCTCCAAGGATCTGTTGCTATACAGGATAGTTTTGGAAATTCTGAGTTTTTTGTTTCTCCATATGAAGTTGAGAAATTTTCTTTCAAGGTCTGTAAAGAATTGTGTTGGTATTTCGTTGGGAATTGCATTGAATCTATAGATTGCTTTTGGCAGAATGGCTATTTTCACTATGTTGATCCTACTGATCCATGAGCACGGGAAATCTTTCCATCTTCTGATGTCTTCTTCGATTTCTTTCTTCAGAGACTTGAAGTTTTTTTCTAACAGGTGTTTCACCTGCTTGGTTAGAGTCACCCCAAGGTACTTTATGTTATTAGTGGCTATTGTGAAGGGTGTTGATTCCCTAATTTCATTCTCAGCCCATTTGTCTTGGGTATACAGGAGGGCTTCTGATTTTTTTGAGTTAATTTTGTATCCAGCCAATGTGCTGAAGGTGTTTATCAGCTTAAGGAGTTCTCTGGTTGAGTTTTTAGGGTCACTCAGGTATACTATCATATCATCTTCAAGTAGTAATAATTTGACTTCTTCCTTTCCAATTTGTATCCCCTTGATCTCCCTTTCTTGTCTTATTGCTCCAGCTAGGACTTCAAGTGATATGTTGAAGTGATATGGAGACAATGGGCATCCTTGCTATGTCCCTGATTTCACTGGGATTAAATTAAGATTCTCTCCTTTGAGTTTGATTTTGGCTATAATCTTGTTGTATATTGCCTTTACTATGTTTAGGTATGTGCCTTGTATCCCTGATCTCTTCAAGACTTTAAACATGAATGGGTGTTGGATATTGTCAAATGCTTTTTCAGGATCTAGGGAGATGACCAGGTGGGTTTTTCTCCTTCAGTTTGTTTATGTGGTGGATTACATTGATTGATTTCCATATGTTGAACCACCTTGCATGCCTGGGATGAAGTCTCCTTGGTCATGGGGGATGATATCTTTGATGTGTTTTTGGATTCGGTTTGCAAGTATTTTATTGAGTACTTTTGCATCAATGTTCTTAAGAGAGATAGGTCTGAAGTTCTCTTTTTTTGTTGGGTCTTTGTGTGGTTTAGGTATCAAGGTGAGCGTGCCTTCATAGAATGAGTTTTGTAATGTTCCTTCTGTTTCTATTTTGTGGAATAATTTGGAAAGAATTGGAGTTATCACTTCTTTGAAGGTCTGGTAGAATTCTGCTATGAAACCATCTGGCCCTGGGCATTTTTTGGAGGGGAGGCTTTTGATGACTGCCTCATTTTCCTTAGGGAATATATGGCTCTTAATCTTTCTACCTGGTCTTGTCTTAATTTGGTAGATGGAATCTGTTAAGAAAATTGTCCATTTCTTTTAGAGTTTTGAATTTTGTGGCATATAGGCTTTTGTAGTACGACCTAATGGTTGTTTGGATTTCCTCATTGTCTGTAGTTATGTCTCCCTTTTAATTTCTGATTTAGCTGATTTGGATAGTTTCTCTCTGCCTTTTAGTTAGTTTGGCTAAGGGTTTGTCTATCTTGTTAATTTTCTCAAAGAACCAGCCCTTGGTTTCATTAATTTTTTGAATTGTTTTGTTTCTAATTGGTTGATTTCAGCTCTGATTTTGATTATTTCCAGCCATCTGCTCCTCTTTGGTGTTTCTGTTTTTTTTTTTTCTTTTTTTTTTTTCCCTAGGGCTTTCAGTTGTGCCATTAAATTCTTTTTATGAGATGTTACAAATTTCTTCTTAAAAGTACCTAGTACTATGAGTTTTCCTCAAATACTGCTTTCATTGTGTCCCGTAAATTTAGGTATGTTGTGTCTTCATTTTCATTGCATTCTAGGAAGTCTTTAATTTCTTTATTTCATCTTTAACTCAGCAGTCATTGAATAGTAAGTTGTTAAGTTTCCATGTGTATGTAGGCTTTTTCCTATTTCCATTGTTGTTGAGGTCCAACTTTAGTCCATGGTGGTCAGATAGTATACAGGGGATTATTTCAATCTTCTTGTATCTGTTGAGGCTTGCTTTGTGACCAACTATATTGTCTATTTTGGATAACGTTCCATGAGGTGCTGAAAAGAATGTATACTCTTTTGAGTTTGGTTGAAAAGTCCTGTAGACATCTATTAGGTCCAATTGAATAAGGACATTTGTAAGTGCTTTTATTTCCCTCTTTTGCTTCTGTCTATATGATCTGTCACTTGGTGATAGTGGGGTGTTGAAGTCTCCCACTATTAAGGTGTTGGGGTCAATGTGTGATTTCAGCTTTAATAATGTTTCATTTACAAATGTAGGTGCTCTTGTATTTGGGGCATAGATGTTCAGAATTGTGATGTCCTCCTGGTGGATTTTTCCTTTGATGAGAATGTGATGCCCCTCTATATCTTTCTTTATTAGATTTGGTTGAAAATCTATTTTATTATATATTAGGATAGACATTCCTGCTTGTTTTTTGGGTCCATTTGCTTGAAAAACTGTTTTCCAACCTTTTACTCTGAGGTATTGTTTATCTTTGTTGCATAGTTGTGTTTCTTGGATACAGCAGTATGTTGGATCCTGTTTCTGTACCCATTCTGTTAGTCTGTGTCTTTTTATTGGAGAGTTGAGTCCATTGATGTTGACAGATAATAATGACCATTGAATGTTATTTCCTATTATTGTGGAGTTGGTGATGTTACTGTGATTCATTGCTTGTTTTCTTTTCATTTTTGTTGGGGAATTATCTATAACCTATGTTTTCTTGGGTGTAGTTGTTTTTGTTGGATTGGAATTTTCCTTCTAGTATCTTCCGTAGGGCTGGTTTGCTGTTCAAATATTGCTAAAATTTAGTTTTGTCATGGAATATTTTGTTTTCTCCATCTATGTTGATTGAAAGCTTTGCTGTGTACAGTAATCTAGGTTGGCATCTGTGGTCCCTTAGAGCCTGCATGTTATCTGCCCAGGCCCTCCTTGATTTCATAGTTTCTGATGAGAAGTTCTGTGTGATTCTGATAGGTCTACTATGTTGCTAGTCCTTTTTCCCTTGCTGCTTTTAGTATCTTTTCTTTGTTCTGTAGGTTAAGTGTTTTGAATATGATATGGTATGAGGAGTTTCTTTTCTGGTCTAGTCTATTTGGTTTTCTGTAGGCCTCTTGTATGTTTGTGGACGTCTCTTTCTTTAGGTTGGGAAAATTTTCTTCTATGATTTTCTTGAAAATATTTTCTGGACCTTGGAGCCTGGAATCCTCTTCTTCGTCAATTCCAATTTTTCTTAGATTTTGCCTTTTCATGGTGTCCTTGATTTCTTGGATGTTTTCTGTTTGGAATTTTTCTGAATTTACTTTTTCTTTGAGAGAAGTATTTCTGCAAGTGTATCTTCAGCACCTGAGATTCTCTCTTCCATCTCTTGTATTCTATTAGTGATGCTTACCTTTGTGGTTCCTTCTCTTTTCTCTAAGTTCTCCAGTTCCAGGGTTTTCTCAATTTGTGTTTTCTTTATTTATTCTAATTCTGTTTTCATGCCTTGCACCATTTCCTTCATATGTTTGAATGTGGATTCCTGTGTCTCCATGACTGTCTCTATTTTTTGTTTATTTCCTCTCTTAATGCCAATACTTCTGCCTCCATTTGTTTGGCTATATTTGCATGTGTTTCTTTGAGAGCTTCGTTCAGTTTGTTTTTCTTTGTTTCCATTTCGGAGGCGAAATCTTTGAGAGGTTTATCTGTTTCCTCTTTAACTGTTTGAATCTGTATGGCTATTTCTCTCAGAGATTTGTTAGTTTCCTCTTTATGTGCCTCAAATAACTGGATAATCATAGGTTTAAAATCATTTTCTTGTGTTTCTGATGAGTTGGAGTTTCCGATAATTTTGGAGGTTGCCTGTGAAGCCATGATATCTTGATTTATGTTGGTTGTGTTCTTTTGCTGACCCATGGCCATTTGGTTATCCATAGTGTTCACCATTTGTTCCTGGATTCTGTAGATCAGACTGGTCTTTCTCTGGTGTCTGGAGAATTCTTCAGGAAAATGGGGGAGGTCCAGTGGTTTCAGTGTGTGTGTTGGTGATTAAACTATACCTGTAGAAAGAAAATTTGCAGGCATAGAAGGGCAAATGCGGGGTAGTATGCATTTGAGAGTGTGCTTGTAACTGTGTCCTAAGGGACAGGGTGTTGGAGAATGAAGAGGCCTTCAGTGTGTGAGAGGGGTGCTTTGCAGGCACTGAAGGTGTTGCAGGAGCTTAAGGGATCGGGATCTCAACCATTGTAGAAGATTGTGGGCACTATTGTTTTTGCAAGTCTGCGAGGCTTTGGTGGCTATTCAGCTGGTTATCTGCCACTGAGGGTTTGGATGGCTCATACAATCACTGGCTGGGCAGCCCTGTGTAGTTAGTACTGCCACTTGCAGACTTGGGATCTGGGAAAGATTATACTGCGGATTTGAATCTCTGTGGCTGGCACTCTTTGGGCATGCACTCTGGTGGGGGGTGGAGTTTTCGGCGGTGTGTGCACTCTGACAGGTCCTGGTGGTGGTGGTAGTGGGGGGTGCATTCCAAGGGTCCAGAGCTCGGCAAAAGGGTACTAAGCAGGGTTTGGGCTCCTCAGACGTGTGCTCTGAGGGATGGCATTCAGCAGGTGGTTACAGTCACAGGGCTCTCCCCTGTGGCTGAGGTGCCTGAAGCCCTGCCTCTGCAGTCTTGGGTCCCAGGCACTGAGCTTTGCAGATTTGGGATCCAGGAGGAATTGTATTGAGGAACTGAGCCTCTGTGATTGGCACTCTGTGGTTGGGCCTGTGCTCTGGCGCTGGCAGTGGGTGGGCTCCTCCTGTGTGGTAGGGTTTCTGGAGGTGTATGTGCTACTGTGAAGTGGGATTTCCTATGGTGGGTGCGCTAGGCAGGGCAGGTTTTCCAGAGGTGTGTGTGCTCTGGCCGCAAGGGATTTCCGGAGGGATAGGAGCTCTGCTGTGCTTCTTGTATTGGGATTGCATCTGAGGGAAGGGGGGAGGGGACTCTCTGTGGGTCTGGAGCTAGGCAATAGGGCCCTGGGAGGGGCCCGGAGTGTGGGCTCCTCGGAGGAGGTGTGTCCAAGGGGTCTGTTCAGCGGGCGTTTACAGCAGTCTGCTGCGCTAAGGGGCCTGGAGCACTGTCTGTGCTGTCTTAGTCCCCAGGCTGTGAACTTTGAGCTCAGCTGTCTGGTGCTGTGTGCAGGCTTCACCGTGTGGGAGGCCTGGACAAGCTAAATGCCCTACTTCGTTCCCAGAGAAGTCCGTGCTGGATCTAAATCTACAAGCATTCCATGCTTCTGTGGTGTCCCCTCTCCTTTAGAAAGCCCAAAAGTCCAAATTCTAGTTTTGATTCTCTCTCCACTCACCAGTTTTGGAGATTCATATCCTCTGCCTCTCCAAAATGGTGTGATCTGTTAGCCGCCTTTTGGAACCACTCCCTCTAATCCCTTTACAAGTATTATTTTAAGCTGTTTAGGATAATTGAGTAATAGAAGTTAATTATTAGTTGACCAACTCAGACTGTATGTGGTTTATTTATATTTCTCTTGTTTGTGAGATAATTTGATGAAGTATATGGTTTGTTTTACTATTTTCATCATTTTAATGAATAATCTAATATTTTCATTTTTGTGGTTTTTATTACAGTCAGCTTATTCCTAATCCAAATTTATTAGAATTATACTCAACTATGAGAATTTGGGTTTCTCATATCAGCATTGCTTAAGTTGTTCTTCAGAGGGAAATACTAATATAGTATGTGAAATACTGTATTAAAAGTTTTCTTTTCTTTTCTTTTGATATAGTATTTCACTTGTACTAATGTGTAAGTTTTACTTATTTTCTTTTAATTACTTACTCCAAATATTTGTTTTAAGATTACATACTTTCAAAACCAGAAATTTTAAAAAAGAAAAGATACATTTTCTTTGTGTGTTTGTCTAGATCATATCCCAGCAGACTAAGGATGAAATTGAGAAATCTTCTATTTCCTGTAATCTACAGAGAAGCATCCCTCTCTCTCAGTGTGACCCCAGATCTTGGTGTGTTAGACATGGCTTGTGTGACCTTGTAGGTAGTACTTCTGTTCTTTATCAATTTACATAATCCCGGGAACCAACTTTAGTAGTCACTTGGCTTTCTGCTTGCTTCTTCAACCTCCTTATCTTATCAATCAGAAAGGACTGCTTTCTTCTTCCTTTTAAGGATCACAGTCTCTAACCCGTGTTGTTTTCTTAGTGTTGCTGGTGAATCTGGATGTCCATTTTGCATTAGAACAACCCCAAAATTCCAGGTGTCTCTAACAGATTTCTTTTCAGCATTTGTTGGGGTGTCTATTTCTTGTCACTTTTGAACACAAATATTATATATCCCCTAAATCTTACACTATCTTTTAGGAGGAAAAAAATTACTTGAGGTTATTAATTGTTGAAATGTAGTTTGTCACATCTCAGAACCCACTGCAAACACACCTTTTTTTTTTTATGAATTCTTGAGTATACCTTAAATTTCCCAAATCCACTTACAGAATTACATGCTCTGAACTTTTATTTTATTTTTATTAATAACAATTTATTAACTTTGTATCCCAGGTGTAGCCCCAGCTCCCAACCCTTCCCAATCCTATGCCTTTCTTTTTCTCCTATGCCCCTCCACTAGTCCAATGATAGGGGAGGTGCTGCTCCCCTTCCATTTGATCCTAGACTATCAGGACTCATCATAACTGGCTTCTTTGTCTTCTTCTATGGACTGCTAAGGCTGCTCCCCCCTCAGGTGGAGGTGATCAAAGAGCCAGCCCATGAGTTCATGTCAGAGATTGTCCCTGTTCCTATTATTGGGGAACCCTTTTGGACATTAAGCTGCCTTGGGCTACTTCTGTGCAGGGGTTCTAGGTTATCTCCATGCATGGTCTTTGTTTGGAGTTTCATTCTCAGAAAAGATCCCTGTGCCCAGATTTTTTGGTTCTGTTGCTCTCCTTGTGGAGAGCACAACAGCCTTTTTAAGGTAGCATGTTTATTAGACTGGCTTACTCACAGAAGACAGTGAAATTGTAAGAAAAACTTAAAGGGCAATTTGATTCAGCTGTTCTGAGTAGCTGTTAATTAGGAGAAATCATGCAATTCCTTGTGCACACTTTTACATTCATATCCATGATAAAAAAGATATTCTCAGTTTTAAAATTATTTAAATGTGATAAAAATGGTACAGTTTAAAAAATCAAACTCTTTCTGGAACTAATGAAATCATAGAGATTATTCTATACCTTCATCATTGTGACCCTAGGCTATAATATATTAGAGTTTTAGAACATATATAATTTCTTAAATAAAAAATAATGTGGGATAGAAAATTGAAGAATGACTTTCAAGCCCTATGTTACACAAAATCTGGCTGTTCTCAGACCATTTCATCAAGGCTTTACATTACGGTTTTTCCTAATGTTCCCACAGATGACCTACTGAACATATGGTGGATTTGTTTTATTCTGCCCATTTTGGATGTGATCCTGGCTTTACATCCATGAATGAAGATGTTGATAATGTCTTTATGTCATTGTTGAAATTAATAAAGAAAGAAAAATATTTTCAAAACATTTAGATCAATGCCTGACACATACAAGTATTATATATCTTTTTACTTAACAATGGCTAATTTTTAAAAATATTAACTTATTATTTATTACTGTTTATTCACTTTGTAAACAATAGCTAATTTTTATTATTAATTATTATTTTTTTGTATATGCCCATGCCATAGTACAAATGTGGAGGTCAGAGAACGACTTTTGAGAATCATTTATGTCCTTTGATATTATAAGTGCTGGGGCTAGAGATCATATCTTCAGCTTAGCTGCAGGCAACTTCACTCCTTGCGCCATCAGGTTGGCCCAGAATGGATCCATCATCACGGATATGTCATGCCTTCTTAGGACTCAACACATATATAATTGTCTGGCAAGAAATAACACCTATATTTAGCCAAAATAAGATCTAGTTCTCAAGGACAAGAATTTAACATTTCCTAAACTTTTGACCTTCATAAAACCAAAATGCATGCCATTCCCAAGAATTTCACACAGCAGTTACACAACACACACACACACACACAGAGAGAGAGAAAGAGAGAGAGAGAGAGAGAGAGAGAGAGAGAGACTCTCCCACCATGAGAAGGAATTCTCAGTGAATTTGTGGCTTCATTTTTCATGTTCTTCTATTCATCTTTAAAGTTAACGCTCAAAGTGACCAGTTTTGATGTGTTGTTGCCAACCTTGTATCCATGATGTAAGGTATCACAATTCTGTTCTCATATTGATGATTAGCTTTATTGAATAGTTGCTAGTCTTGCTATCACTTGTAGTATGACCTCTATATACCAGTTTTTGCATTTAAGTCACAATGTCAACATTTTCTGTAACATTTCTTATGGTTGACCTCATTTTTGCTATTATTACAGGGTTTGATGAATTATTATTCATCACATTTCTTTTAGTTACTGTTTTTGTTTTTATAAAAAATAATTTTTAAAAATGGTGTAAATCAATGTACTGTACTAAGTGCCTATATTTGATTTTTTCTGCCAGTTTGTATGTTCCCATGTTGTTGGTGTGCAAGGGTAATCCACTCTTCTCAGAATGCTTTCAATTCTTGTCAAAGGGAAGAGTGATCCAAAGGAGACTTTCCAGAAGAAATCCTCCATCCATTTCTGTTCTGTGTTCCCCACTGAACAAAAGGAGTAATGATCCTGAACTCTCCTTTATAGATATCATATACAAACTTCAAGCATCAAAACAAGATAAATATTAAATTCACACAAGTGATATGCACTTTATATAGATATTTGTAATATGCACACAATAATTATATTATAGTGTAATTAAGTAATAGGTAGAAAGAACATGAAACCATGTATTTATTTATTTATTTTTTTGTTATTCTATCTGTGGTGCAGTAAATGCATGTAAAAGTTAAGATGGACACAGACGTTGTTAAAATTTTTATTTGTCGATAATATTAAAATGTTTTCTTATATGAGTCATAACTGAAGAGAAATAAAGTCACTGTCTGAGTAAGGTAGGTAAAATAGGAAATATATTTCCTTAGATAGACACAAACACTCATATATACACACACATTTTTAAGTGTAAACTTTCATATACAAACCACTAAATTCACTTACATAATATAATGGCTTTGTTGTCTAAAAAAATACATTGACTAGGTAGTTCATTTACACCAGAAAGTTATTTCTCATTCTAAAATCTGGGACCTTCTAGACCATAGTGACTGAAGATATAGGGCCTGGCAGAACATCACAGAAAAGACACATGATAGAACAAAACCAGTCATCTTGTGACCTGAGGAGAAAGATAGAAAAATAAAGGGATATACACCCTCTATGCCCTATAAGGTCATGTTCCTTAAAGACTCCCCATTGCTTCTTATTTGTTACAAGTCCTTCCACATCCTAACAGCTCTGTGATGGTACCTGGGCCAGAGGGACTTTGGGGGACATTTAAAATTCAAATTATAAGAGTACTTTCTCCCGTTCAGGAAATGTTGACCCCAGGACAAAATAGCCTCATCAATGCAAAGCTTCTGAATGAAATCACATTAAATTTTACATAAGAAGGGTGTGAATGTCAGAAGACTGCTTATAACTGAGTGTATGCATCCAGTGTGCACTCTTGGTAAATACTGAACCAAATACTAGTGTTGGGTTTTTAAGAATTACTACTATAGGAGATACCACATTTTGGGGGATTGGTAATGAAATCTTCCAAGATCATAAAATGACAAAAAAGTATCCATGTTACTCATAGCACTTAATGGCTCAGAAATTTCACTTTCTGTAAATGAAGTGTGCCACAACTCTAATACATTGGCAAAGAGCCTCTTCCTTCATTCCTTGATTCACTCATAAGCTCAGGTTTCCTTCCACAACTCTTGACTGAACTGTGTGGCTATTGGACTCACATATGACACACTCTGAAAGCTAACAAGAATCATTGCCTTTCTGTGAAATAAACAAAACTGAGACTACAGCAGACATTCTGCTTTGTTGGGCCTATCAAAATTCAATCTCCAGCTCTAATAGTTTGCTAATCCTACTTGCCTGAATTCTTGCAGAGGTCTTTAATCTGTAATGATATTTACATCAATGCCTGCAAGCTAGTGCTATACTTAATGGTGTGTTGTCATTTCCATTACGAACTCCCTATTGCACAAGTAGCAGGAGAAGCAAGAACCTGTGACTTTCTTAGCTGAGGGCATATTTCAATGGTGCTCTAAACCACAGCGTTAGCCAGACCACTCTCAGCAGCCAGAATTTTCAGGCAATTTAAGAAATAGCACTAAACAGGCATAAGGAAATAAAAATTCTATGTTCTATCTTTTTAAATATCTTAAGGTAAAATTTGTTAACTTTAGTTTTATATGTATTTATTATGGATTTTAAATAAAAACATGTTGTTTTTCATTATATGTCTCAATTAAATACAAAGTAAATGTATAAGCATGAGGAAAGTTTAAGGTTCATGTTTTCCTCAAATATTTAAAAACATTTTAAACAGTATTTGGAAAGCCAAGAATGAAAACTTTTATGCACATGAGGCTATGAAAGACAATTTTGTAGTGTAAACACTGGAAGGAACTGATAATTACTAGGGTAATTTTGGAATGCATAAATATGACCACTACCCTCTTTTCACTGGAAAAACTGTACAGCTAAATTTTTATTGCCTTGCTTAATGGTATGGAATATGCAATAGGCAATTCTGCTCCCTTCTTGAGTAAGTTGTTAGTTTCTACAGTGTGATAGAGAATGAATCCTTCACAACAGTCAAGCTCTGATATATATTCTTCAGTGAATGAACAATAGACAAAATTCAGAAAATACAAATTTTAATGTAAAGTAAGAAACACAAGAATTCCTGCTTCAGAAATGCTGAAAGAAGAAGGGCACTGGTGGCAGGACAGGAGCAAAGGTCATATGTCACTTTCCCTGCTCACATAGTTTAGGCTGAGGATGGCTTGCTAAGGTTCTGGTTTCCTTATATTCCTTCCCTGCCTATCTAGGTTTCTGTAAGAAGCTCAGGGAAGAGCCATGAAAGAAAAAAAGAAACAAAGTTCACAGTTTCAGAAACAAGACTCAAATCTGCTGTGAGCAAAGCATTTTAAATGACTGTTTCTTTTTTCCTTCTATCTCTTAAGGTCACCTAAAGGAAAAGTGTTCCACCATTTTCCCACTTCATGACCTTTGTTACAAACTGTTCTGTGGGTAGACAGAATATAACTATTGGCTGCTATCTATGATTCAGCCATGATTTAAATTCCTGCCTTCTGCTTTCATACAGCAAAGCCCTGAGGGACACTGAATTGTACTGTGCTGTTTGTCATCACCATAAATGACTTTACAGTGTGCTGTTTGGGGTTCTTGTGCTCTAGTTTTTGTGACTAGTTTTCATTCCCTGTTATGATGCAGGGATACAGGGTGGAGTGTCTTACCATTCTGATTGAAACTGCTATTCTCTATTTCAGTTTAACTTAATTTCTTTTAACTTCGTTTTATTTTTGTTTCTATTCTAGTGACAATCAGAAAGTCATTAAGGAAAGATTCTATAGTTCTGCGGAAGAAGTTGCAGAATTAAATACAGTTCATCATTCAGTGTTGTGTTTCTTGAGTTAGTACTCTTCAAAAATTTTTTTTTCTGTTCTCTATAAATTCTGAATAACTCCACACTGTTTTGAGAAGTTAGTAAGTTTCAAGTCAATAACTTGCTAGGGACTAAACAATTTTAGATTATTTACAACAAAGTTTTTGGTAGACTTTTTGAACAAACTTAGAGTAATTAATTATATGGAAACTTCAGGTAGTTGTTTTAAGACTTGAGTACCACTTAAAGGTCAGTAAAGACCTTCTAAATCTCTCTTATTACTTCATCAAGAGAATATTGATTTAGATCACAAAAATCTAATGAAATAGAATAGCTAATATAACATCTGAAATATATAGGTAAATGCAAATAAAGTATTTTCAATGCATTAAATTTAATCGTATAAAATTTTACTGCATGTGCATTTTATAATTCTGCAGAAGAGCAAGGAGAGGTTTCAGAGTTCTGACTTTGTTCAGCATTGATTGTATTGTGTGGTAAATCTTCCTGTGATTCTATAAGTTAATGAAAGTAAAGTGTGCACCATACATAAACAAATCATCTTATCCATTTGATATTTCAAAAAGGTAAAAATGAAGATATTCATATATCAGAATATCTTCACATGAAATTACAGTGATTATAACAACATAAAAAGGCATGAAAATTCACACATTTTATAATATGTTTAATATGTCTTTTTTCTCCAAAAACCTGACAATTCATTTTGTTGTTGTTTGTTTTGTTTTAATGTAGAGCATTTATGATGACATGTTAGAGATTCTCATGAGATCAAGCCAATTACCATTCGGTCATGGAATGGAAAAAGTCATGAATTTTATGAGGTCTCTATTCTCTGGAGTATGTAAACATACTCTAGATAGTATGTAAACAATTAAGCATCCTAGGAAAGATCAGTATTTGGCTACTTGAAGTTGCCTAGGAATATACCTTCCTTTGGGTCACAAAAGGTCCTATATGTAAACTCTATAAACTTACTCTTTCACTAAGATGAATTTAGATTTAAACCTTTCTTTGGTCAGCTGTTTTCTATCTGCTGCATTTTACATTCAAACCCTAATAATTCTGTATTATGTTTCCAGCTGCCCGAACTGTGGTGATTTTACACTAATTTTATATCTTTCTTCTGCACAATTTCAGTCTTTCACAGTAAGGAAAAGAGAGTAGAAAGTGACATATGAGTAGAATTAATTCACAGCAAAGTCTTATATTTATATATTTTCTATATTTTTTTCTAAAACATTATTTGAGACCTAGAGTAAAAGGTCACCATATGGAGTAATGTTTGCTAACGTTCCTCTCATGTATGCTAAAAAGTGAGGAATAGAATGGAAGATCAGATAGTAAGTCAGGTAAATCTCTATGGCATGGCTAGAGGTAATAACAGTGTTAGAAGCCAAGTTCTTTGCCAGGCAGATCTAGTGGAGCAACTAATGTTTTGTAGTTTAAGGTTCATGTCCCTTGGTTCAAGCCTCCTTCACAACTGGGACAGAGAAAAAACTGAATGCAAGTTTACTACTTCCTTGTGGGGACAACAGAAGAGAAAGTCTCTCATATATGAAATAGCTACAGTTCCACTATCTAGCATTTTTATAAGTGTTATAAATATAATTTTATAAGTATTATTTTATCTGCATTTTTATAAGTGCTGTCTGGTTCCTCAGAGGAGATGGGGTTGCAATCAGAGCTATCAGAACCATAGATGCTGCTTTTAGTTTTTTGCCAAAATTTTTAAGAAATCCCAATATCAGGTGGAAGAAAAAATTAAATAAAAACAAGTTTTTTTGTAGCAGCTTTATTTGTTTTATTAATACATTTTTTAATTTTTTAATATTAGTTACAGTATATTAACTGTGTATCGCTGCTGTATCCCACTCCCTCATTCCCTCCCAATCCCATGCTCCCTCCCTCATCTCCTCCCTGCCCCTTTCTAAGTCCACTGATTGGGGACGACCTCCTCCCCTTTCAATCTGTCCCTGTTTTATCAGGTATCTTCAGGACTGGCAGAAAAGTCCTTCTCTGTGGCCTGTCAGGGCTGCTCCTGCCTCGGGGTGGAGGGGAGATCAAAGAGCCCTCTCTTGAGTTCATATCAGAAATAGTTCTTGTTCCCCTTAATAGGGTATGCACTTGGATACTGAGTTATCATGGGCTATATCCAAGCAGAGGTTCTAGGTTATATGCATACATGGTCCTTGGTTGGAGAAACAGTCTCATAAAAGACCCTTGTGCCCAGATATATTTGGTCCTTGTGGAGCTCCTGTCCTCTCCAGATCATATTAACTCCCCCTTCTTTCTTATGATTCCCTGAACTCTGCTGAAGGTTTGGATATGAGTCTTAGTACCTGCTTTTGTACACTGATAGGTAGAGTTTTTCAGAGGCCCTGTCCTGTAGTAGGCTCCTGTCCTGTTACTTGTTTTCTCCTATATCCAATATCCTTCCCATTTGTCTTTCTAAGTGAGGATTGATCATCTTATCCTGTGTACTCTTTCTTCTTAATCTTCTTTAGGTGTATAGATTTCAGTATGTTCATCGTATCTTATAGGTCTATATAAGTGAGTATATACACTGTGTGTGTCTTTCTGCTTTTGGGATACCTCACTGAAGATGATCGTTTCTAGTTCCCACTATTTGTCTGCAAATTTCAAGATTTCTTTGTTTTTAATTGCTGAGTAGTATTCGATTGTGTAAAAGTACCACAATTTCTGTATCCATTCCTCAACTGAAGGACATCTGGGTTGTTTCCAGGTTCTGGCTATTACAAATAAAGCTGCTATAAACATGGTTGAACAAATGTCCTTGTTGTGTACTTGAGCAAATTTTGTATATATGCCCAGGAGTTAGCTGGATCTGGAGGAAGCACTATTCCTAATTGTCTGAGAAAATGCCAGATTGATTTCCAAAGTGGTTGTACAAGTTTGCATTCCCACCAGCAATGGAGGAGGGGTCCCCTTTCTCCACAACCTCTCCAGCATGTGTTCACTTGAGTTTTTGATCTTAGCCATTTTGATGTGTGTCAGGTGAAATCTCAGGGTCGTTTTGATTTGCATCTCTCTAATGGCTAAAGACTCTGAGCATTTTTTTAAGTGTTTCTCTCCCATTCTGTATTCCTATACAGTTTCATACTTAGTTAACTGCTTTCTTTGCTTCTGTAGCAGAGGATCCTGCTTCCTGAATAAACTCAGAGGCCAGGACAACTGCTACAGGAAAATAAATTTTAGGAGTCAGAAAGGAACCATAAGAACACATATGTGGGCATTCCACTTGAATAAATGAGAGAAGACATCTTAGTTTGATTTCTTTCCTTTCCTCCTTCCTAGGAGTATATTCTATTTAACTATCTGGTTGCATAGTTTCACGTACAATTGCACTTAAATATTGCTTTCTGGCTGGCTAGCTGGGTGTCCCCTTCCGTCTTTAAGGCTCCATACCAGACTCTTCTGAATCTGCATGGTAGGTCAAAGGTAAAGAATGTTCTTAGTCAAGGGTATAGGAGAAGCTCTGCTCCCTGCTAGAACCTCAAAACAAGCTCTCCAGAAGGATATTTCATCTGTTCCTGGAAGAGTTTGCTTTGTGGCTTTTATAATATTCCTAGAGAACAATATATATTTGTTTTAGTTTAATGTAAACAGAAGAAGTAGAAGAAAAAAAGACTGACAAACCCACAGTGTAGCATTAAGAAAATGAGACAGAATAACGCTGCTCAAGAAGTACAAACCTTTTAAGCCCCTTACTACTGTTGCTGGAAAAGTCAAAGGAAATGCACCTACCTGACTAAGATAAGTCTGCAACTTACTTGCCCACCTTCAGATTGGCACTTTGCTAAGTGCACAGAACTCATGGACTCAGAAAAAGTGTTAAATTTCACTGCTATGAAAAAGTATTACAAACTGGGAAGCTTCTAAAATACAGAATCTATGACAGGTCTATAAGCTGTGACCCAAAAACAGGGCTCTACCAAGCCTTCACTCTTCTGGGAACGTCTTTTAGCTCTCACAAATACCTTCATATACAAGGCATTTATAAAAATATTTTTTTAAAAAATGGAGAAGAAATAATCACCTTAAGTCTACAGCTTAACTGAGGAAGGAAGTGGTAAAGGCACATGGAAGTTAATTACAAGTGTGCTGTATTTGTTTACCATTGTTGGACCTTTATCACTAACACATGGTCATGAGATATAGAAAACTTTTTGGTGGCCCTTTTGTAATGGATTCACAAGTAGAATACACATATTACATCTCAAACCCTGTCCTTCTTATCCTATTATATTAGGAGTTGGGATTTCAATGTATAGAATTTAGGAGCAAGTAGAAAATGTATACATTCTAGATCATAAATATTTATTAGATCAATATATTTGTTTTTGATGTAAAAAAACAAAGTTAGAGTTATCTTCTGTAACTGGGTGATAATTCACTATGTTCTGCCAACTATTTCACAGAGGTCGAAGGTCATAGGGACACTCATTGTATTTTTATGGTCTTCAAGATAGTTCTAGTATTTATTGCTATATTTCATGAGGACAGTCATTGCATTTTTATGGTCTTCAATATATTTCTATTAACTGTAGCTTAAGTTGCAACAAAAAGTCAAATTTATCTAATACAAGGCTCAACAAAATCTAATGAATGTAAAGCTCCAATAATGATTTGTAGTAAAACCTGTTGGTTGCATCTGTGGAAAAAAAACTGAAGTAAATGGGATGGCATTAGGAAGTAGCAACCAGTGGCTCATTTGAAAAACAGAGTAAGTGAGAACTATTGTGTTCACACTGGAAATTAAATAGTCACATCATTAAATTAGGTACATTAAAAAAACACCTGAATTCCTTCAACTTATTTTATTCTATATTGTTGGGAGAAGTTATTGTACCTTAGTGCCTAAGAGTCAAGTTAACAAAATGTGTCAAACAGCCAAATTATAAATTATAATGTGTCAAACAGCAAATATACTGTTGCTGTTTGACACAGTATATTGATTTTATAAAAACAGTATAAATAATAGAGAAGTGGGTAACATCTTAAGTTGATCATATATTGGGGACAGAAAGTGTTTGCGCATGGAAATAAACTCTATTGTTACATCTCTTGGCTCACATAGAAACTAAGAACACAATCGCTAATGGAATAATTGAGTGGCATTCTCCAGCTGCTTACTAACTTCCTCAAGAGAGAGTGATTTTCTAAGTAAGTTTGGCGTTAAAAACAAACTGGTTCAATGAGAAATCACTCAACTGGATCTGAATTTTTTTTATTTCTTTTTTTTTTCTTTCTAACCACCTATTAGAGCAGTCAGGTAAGCTTATTCTATTTCATGATTAAGTATTTGCTGTCTGTTGCATGAAAGGTCGATATTACTCTGTTTTTACATTGTAGGTACTGCTATTCATGTGTTACATACCTAGCCTTATAATTTTTACGTAAAAAGGAACAATTTCATTTTAACTGTCAGTACACATTGTTAAACTCTAGGACCATGTGCTACTCTTGTGAATGTCCCTTTGTGGAATGAAACCCTTAAAAATGTATCTTATGAGCTATTATATTATGAGCTTTTGATGATGTAACAAAATGCCCAATGTACAAGAATTGGGGAATCAATTTTCATTTGGGCTCATAAAGTCAAAAGTTTCAGTCCATATCCAAATACCAGAATGCTGGCTGGTATTCTTGGACTTGTAGCAAGGCAGAAGCATATGACACAGGTGTTTTATAGTAGAATGCTGTTGTTCTCATGGCAGCCAGGAAAGAGTGAGTCAAGCAGAGCCAAATTCAATGCTTATCTTCTAGGATAAGTAAACATTTACCAACTTCCTCCAGCTGTACCCTGTACCCCAAATGTCATCATCATATAAATCCTAAGGGGCTAGTGTATCCATTATGTCACAGCTCTCATGATCCAACCACTCCCCAAACCCTACCATTTAACAAGTCATCTAATATATGAGGTTTTCAAGGAATATTTAAATTCAAGCACAGCTTACAATAATGTTTACAAGCTTGTTTCTACCAAATATGTTTTAGCTTCCCCCTTTAGGCTAATATAAAAAAGTTGGTTTTTAATATAAAAAAGTTGTGGTAAAAATTATGGACTAAATCAGCTTAAGGAAAGAATTTCTTACTTTACTATAAATTTCGGTGAAACAATCCATTACAACATGGAAGAGTAAGAAATTGATCACCTTATATTTGTAGTCAGAGAGAAGACAAAAGTGAGTTAAATGACTCTACTTGGTTTTTCCTTTTAATTCAGTCAGGGAACCAGCTATTAGAATTCTCCTGCCCGCAGTAGAGTTGGTCTTCATGTCAATTCAATCTAGAAACTCCAGGTCAGACATGATAAAAAGTAATTTCCTGGGCTATTCTAGAGACTGTCAAGTTGACAATCAATATCAATGAAAGGACCTGACTAACTCCATCTTGAGACTGGGCCCCAAAACCAGGTTAAAATTTTTGCCACCCTTTCCCTTTTTTTTTTTTTTTTTCCTGCTTGAGTTCCTGGAAAGACCACAGGAATTGGACACCTAGTCAGTGGCTGCCCTGACATTTGACTTGGGGCTAAAACAATATGAAGTAACCAACTATAAAAGTCCCCAGGTTCAGAACCAATCAGAAATAAAGTATCCCTTACTATGAACCCATGCAATCCTAACAAAGGTTGGATGAGCATAGCTGGAAATCCTGTAACTGGCTTTACAAGAAGCCTTTGATTTTCCCTCTGGGTGGCCATTTTGCCTGAATCATAGACCCTTGCATGTTGGCTGTTTCTGCAAAATAAACTATTTTTGGTTTTGCATACTATTTGTGTATGGACTCTTTTTCAGCACATGGTTGATATCAAATTAAAAGAGTTTCATTCAGTTGGATGACCAAAATTATTATTTTTTAATTTAATTTCATTTTATTAATTACATTTTATTCACTTTGTATCCCCCGGAAGCCCCTCCCTCCTCCCCTCCCAGTCTTACCCTCCCTCCCCTTTTTTCATGAATGCCCCTCCCCAAGTCCACTGATTAGGGAGATCCTCCTCGCCTTCCTTCTGATCTTAGTCTATCAGATCACATCAGGAGTGGCTGCATTGTCATCTTCTATGGCCTGGTAAGGCTGCTCGAGCTAGAAACCTGCCACAGAGGGCCTCTGAAAGGTTCTGCCCTGCAGACTATCAAAGCAGATGCTGAGACTTATGGCCAACTGTTGGGCAGAGTGCATGGAATCTTATGTAAGAAGTGGTAAATAGTAAGATCTGGAGAGGACAGGAACCCCACATGATAGCAACAGAACCAGAAAATTTGAACACAGGGGTCTTCCCAGAGATTCATACTCCAACCAAGTACCAGGCATGGAGATAACCTAGAACCCCTGCATAGATGTAGCCCATGGCAGTTTCGTGTCCAAGTGAGTTACATAGTAATGGGAAGAGGGACTGCCTCTGACATAATCTGATTGGCCTGCTCTTTGATCACCAAAATTATTACAAAGTGTTCGACTAAGCTACACAGCAAATGAAAAGTCAAGAAATCTTGAGAAAAGCTATTGCTTTTATTTGTTTTTTTATGTATTTGTTTATGTAATTTTATTTGTTTAAAAACATTTAGCCCAGTGTTTTCCAAATAATATTCAACTTTAAGTGTTTTTGTTTCCTGAAGACCCTATTAAGTTTATGATTAAAAAAAAAAGACTAGAATCAAGCCGTTTTTACCCTTTGAGATAAAAATTAGCCTTTCAAAGAATGGCAAGTAGTAAAGAAGAATGGAGTGAGGAAGAGATAAAAGAGGTGTGTGTGTGTGTGTGTGTGTGTGTGTGTTTTATTTGACTATGAAGTAATACAACAGATTGGGTGATTTCTATACAACAAAGAATTACTTCTTATATTTCTGAATATTTGAGATTCCAAGCTTCAAGAGTTAGCAGCTGGCAAGCACCTATGTGTTGGCTCATCCATAAAACTTGAAGAAAAAAAAAAAGAGAGATAAAAGATAAATAGGAGTCCTTGAAAGGGCAGGAAAGTTGAACAAGCCATACATGTCCTTGTAAAAATTATTCTTGAGATTAAAATTCCTGTGATAGTGCTCTTAATTCTCATGTGGGCTGAGGTTTCCCAACCTAACCACTTGACAGGGGCTGACCTCTTAGTGCTGTTGATTAGGGGGCTGGGTTCAGATCTGTGAATTTTGTATAATGCCTTTACACAATAACTATGGAAAGCAAAACACATTTGCCTATAGTTGCCATTATATTGTGACAAAGAAACTGGCATATTGACATTATAGAAAAAATCAATATGAGACAAAAAAAATGTCTTTAAACTTAGTGCTGTAAAATTGGTAAAGATATAGGTAATAATCATTGGCAGTCTACAGATTGGGAAATTATCTTCATTCATCAGACAAAGGGCTAATATCCAGAACAATTAAAGAACTCAAAAATTTAAAAACCAACAAACCAAACAATCCAATTAAAAAATGGGATACAGAGCCAAACAGAGAATTCTCAACAGAGGAATGCTGAATGGGAGAGAAACACTTGAAGAAATGCTAAATGTCCTTAGTCATCAGAGAAATACAAATCAAAATGACTCTGAGATTCCATATTACAGCCATCAGAATGCTAAGATAAAAAAAAAAAAAAAAAAAACTCAAGTGACAACCCATACTGGAGAGGAAATGGAGAAAAGGGAATCCCCCTCCATTGCTGGTGGGAATGTAACCTTGTACAACCACTTTGGAAACCAATCTGGTGATTTCATGAGAACACTGGGAATAGCCTTACCTCAACACTCCGCTATACCACTCCTAGGCACACACCTGAAAGATGTTCTATCATACAAAAAGGACATTTGCTCGACTACGTTCATAGCAGCTTTATTTGTAATGTCCTGAAAATTGAAACAACCTAGACGTCGAATAGGTAAAGAAACTGGTACATTTACAATGGAATACTACTCAGCCATCAAAAACAGGAAATCTTGAAAATTTCAGGCAAATGGATGGAATTAGAAAAGATCATCCTGAGTGAGGTAACACAGACCCAAAAAGACACATGCATTATAATTATAAGTGAATTACAATATTCACTTATAAGCTGATTTTAGTCATAGAGTATGAAATAGACATACTACAACGGACAGACCCCAAGAAGATAAGTCCGATGGGTATCTTAGGCTTCATGTTGGCCCACTAGTTAGGGGAGGGGAGATATATCTGACATAGATAAGTTGCATGCTTTTTGATCACTTCCCCATGATAGGACTTCCCTACCAGGCCACAAGGGAGGAAGACAAACTCAGTCCTCATGTGAAGAGATGAGCTGTGATATCTGAGTAGGGGGCTCAGAATATTCCTTATAATAGAGGAGATGGGATTAGGGAGGGAGGGTGGAACTGAGAAAAGAAGAAAGAGGAGCCTATGACCAAGACATAAATTGGGTTAATTAATTTTTTTTAACCCACAGGAAGGAAAAAAAATAAAAATATTGTTATGTATCCTTTAAACACAAGCATATTCATTATAAGACAAAGAAATCCACACAAGAGATAGTTGTAAAGGAAGTGTCTGTGGTCACAGGCAAAGGCCATGTGATAAGACACCACAGGCAGTTATCTGAAGCCTGGATTTGACATGCCCATACCACAGTAGGTGGCCACCTTCTTCTGCATTTACCTGTATGGAGGAGTAGTAAAGGAGTTTGAAAAATGATAGTAATGAATGTGTCAAATGTTAGTTTTTCTTTTCTTAAATCTAAAAACTACTTTCTCTTGGAAAAAATTAACCCAGGATTTGGAAGTAAAAGAAAGTGCTTCAGAACATAGCAAAGTTGATTTCTAAATGCAAATACAAAGCATATTTTATTTATATATCTGTATATATATATATATGTATATATATATATATATATTACAGTATATGTCACAAATATACTTCTTAAATTAAGCAAAAAAAATTGAGTATTTTTTGGATCTACTAAATGTAAAATGCCTCTGTAGTTCTGTCTGTAACATGGAATGATGTTACTATACCTGTTTATAGAGTATATACTATTTAATTCTGGAACATAGTGTCACACCTGGAATTGGGCAATTTGTTTTAACTGATTTGAGATACTTTGTCCATTTTTAAAAATTTTTAATGCTAGATATTGTGTCATAATGTTAGTCACAATTGCAAGCTTGTTAAGATCTAGAGTCACTTAGGAGAATTGGAAATATGTTCCATGAAAAAAGATTATAGGTTTATTTTGCTTGAATTGTTTTGGAGGGTAAGCAATAGGTACAAATAGATACAGTATTTCTTCCTTTTAACATCATTTTCATTCTTTTCTACTTTCTGTAAAGAGTGAACATATCTGAGAACTTCTTGAAGGTAAAATGAAGTCTTTACTTTTAACACCACTCAGTTTTCAAGAAATGTCTCATACTTTGCAAAATGTCTCATTAAAATGTTTTATTTGAGCAGGGTGAAGTAGAGCACGCTTGTAGTCTCAGCACTCAAGGTGGTAGAGGCAGGCAGATCTCTGTGAGTTCAAGGTCAACCTAGTCTACAAATCAAGTCCAGGAAAGCCAAGGATTCACAGAGAAACCCTGTCTAAGAAAAAAAAAAAGAAAGAAAGAAAAGTGCTATTTGATTGTCCGAACCATCACTACATGCTATTTATAAACCTTCTGGAAAAAAAAAAATTTTCTACTCTCAGAAAATTAGAATTAGATTATTATTTCCCAGCCAGAACATCATTTTTAAGTAGACCAAAGACCTTAATTTAAAGCTTGAAATGCTGAACTAAATGCTTCAAGATCCATGCAATGCAAAAACTTTCTCATAGAACCTTCATTGCATAATATATAGCCTCAAAACCTAACCAAAAACATTATATAGAATTTAAAAGCTCCATACAGCTGAGAGAATTGTGTGCTAAGTACAAAGTGAACAATGAGCAATAGAGTGGTAGAAAGAATTCATTAGCTATACTTCAGAAAGGAGTCATTTCTAGAATACAAAAAGAACTGTAAGAATTGGACACTAAAGAATATACCATGTATGTGGATATACAGGATTAATGTAGTAAAAAAGTTCCAGCCTGCCAAAATCAATTTATATAGTCAATTCATCCCCATCAAAATTCAACATAATTTTACATGGAAATTGGAAGGACAGTTTTTCAATTTCATATGAAAACACAAAAAAACTCAAGATAGCAAAATTTCTTATGAATAATAAAAAACCAGTATTCATATTAACATCTCTGATCTCAAATTGTACTACAGAGTTATGTTATGTTATGTTCAAAAAGCCTGGTATGGACACAAAAACAAATATGTTGATCAGTGGAAGACCTACATGTCTCTTAGCAAAAAATGGATAATAAAAATGTCGTACATTTGCACAATGGAGCATTATTCAGATATTAACAAAACAAAATCATGAAATTCTCAGGTAAATGCATGGGACTAGAAAAAAGAATCATCCTGAGTGAGGTAACTCAGATGCAGAAATACAAATATCATATATGGTTGTTTGAATAGGTATGGCCTCCTTAGATTCATGTATTAGAATGCTTGGCCATAGCTCACAGCATTGTCAGGAGGTATGGGTCTTATTATTGTAGATGAGGTCTTTTTGGAGGATTGTGTGGGGTGGGCTTTGAAATATTTTATGCTCAAGCTATACATAGTTTGACACACAATCTCCTGCTGACTGTGGATCAGAATTAGAATTCTCAGTTTCTGATCCAACACCATGTCTGCCTATATCCTCCATGTTTCTTACCATAAAAATGAACTAAACTTCTGAAACTGTAAGCCAGCCCCAATTAAATGTTTTTACTATATAAGTTGCCTTAGTCTTGGCATCTCTTCACAGCAATAAAACCCTAAGACATCTTAAGAATTTACTTATAAATGGATATTGGCTATTAAGTCAATGATATAAAAACTACAATCTATAGAACCACAGAGGTTAGGTATAGAGCAAGGAAGAGGGCAAATAGAAATCCCTAAAGAAATTGAAATAATTGTTAAAAATGAATGGGGATCAAGTTATACCACTCCCAGCCAAATATCTAAAATATGCTCAAGTACACAATAAGGACATTTGCTCAACCATGTTTGTTGCAGCTTTATTTGTAATAGCTAGAAGCTGAAAACAACCCGGATGTCCCTCAACTGAGGAATGGATACAGAAATAGTGGTACATCTACACAATAGAATACTACTCAGTAATAAAAAACAAGGAAATCATGAAATTTGCAGGTAAATGGTATGAACTGGAAACGATCATCCTGAGTGAGCTATCCCAGAAGGAGAAAGAAACACAGGGTATATACTAACTCATAAGTGGATATTAGAAATATAATTAGGATAAACCTACTAAAATTGAACACCTGAAGAAACTAATCAAGAGGGAGGACTCTGGCTAAAATGCTCAATCCCCATTCAGAAAGGCAAAGAGGGGGTCAACAGAAGAAGAAGAAAACAGTGAACAGGACAGGAGCCTGCCACAGAGGGCCTCTGAAAGGCTCTGCCCTGCAGACTATCAAAGCAGATGCTGAGACTTAGGGCAACCTTTGGGCAGAGTGCAGGGAATCTTAGGAAAGAAGTGGGAAATAGTAAGACCTGGAGAGGACAGGAGCTCCACAAGGAGAGCAACAGAACCAAAAAATCGGGGCATAGGGGTCTTTCTGAGACTGATTCTCCAACCAAGGACCATGGATTTAACCTAGAACCCCTACACAGATGTAGCCCATGGTAGTCCAGTGTCCTAGTGGGTTCCATAGTAATGGGAACAGGGACTGTCTCTGACATGAACTGATTGGCCTGCTCTTTGGTTAACTTTCCCTGAGTGAGGCAGCAGCCTTACCAGGCCCCAGAGGAAAACAATGCAACCACTCCTGATGAGACCTGATAGACTAGGATCAGAAGGAAGGAGAGGAAGACCTCCCCTATCAGTGGACTTAGGGAGGGGTATTTGTGGAGAAAGGGGGTGAGGGCTTATACAACTCATTGACCATGGAGAAGCTGAAATAATGCCCTCATAGAGCTTTCACTAGTCAGTATCACTGTCTTTTGTACAGGAAGGTACTCTGCTGAGAGCAAGAGAAAAATGTAAATACCAGTACAGTCAGAAACACTTTGATTTTCAATGGTGACCTGCCCGAAACATAAGCTGGTTGAATAAGGTACAAAGCTTGTAGGAGTATCCATTCAAGTTTTATTATGATTTAAGGTCTGCTGCATGAGATGAAACCCATATCCAGCACTGTTTGAGTAGCAAAGAACCTGTGACTGGGTAAGTCATGAACCTATGGAAAAACAATACTATTGTTCTGCTAAAGAAATAAAGCAATATAATAACACCTATTGACATTTTGCTATACCCACCATGGTGGTTTGAATTGATAGGACCTCTAAAGACTCATGTGTTTGAACACTTGGTCATTAGGAGTGACACTATTGAGAGGTGTGGCCTTGTTGGAGAAGGTGTGGCCTTGTTGGAGAAAGTGTGTTACTGTAGAGTTAGGCTTTGAGGTCATATATACCCAACCAACACCCAGTATGGGATATAGCTTCCTTCTGCTGCCTGCAGATCAAGATGTAGAACTCTCAGCATCTCCAGCACCATGTCTGCTGCACACTGTCATTCTTCCTGCCATGATGATAATAGACTCAACCTTTGAAAGTGTAAGCCAGCCCCAATGAAATGTTCTCCCTTGTTGCCAGTGTCATGGTGTCTCTTCATTGCAATGAAATCTTAGGTAAGGCACACACAAAACAGTCCCTTGCCCAGCCATCATCAAAGAAGCTTCCTTTTGCAGAAGATGGGGACAAATACTAATTCCTGTTGTGCTTGTTTTTAAACTGTAATTTATTTGAGGTTCCTTAAAGCCTCTCTTTCCTAAACTCCAGCCCTAAGTAGGAGAGAGGAGATTAGTGGGAAGAGGGAAACAGACACATTTACTTCTTCAGGCTGTTTAGGGATAATGGGTTTTTGGGGGAGGGAGATACCACTTCTTCATCAACAGCAAAGCAAGTAGTCTCCTCCAATCCACTGCGTTGAAATGTTTCTTTTCATATGTTTCTAAGGAGCCAAACTGTTTGTCTATGATTTCTCCAAACTACCATACTTTCTCTTTCTGGGCTCCCATATTTTCATTCCTCAAAGTCCTAGACCATGGACTTCTGCTTGCTGCATGAGGTAGAACATTTCTAGCTGGGAAAGACCACTCTCTGCAGGACTCAGTATCATCTCTGAACTAACTAAGGCCTAAACTAAAATTCCACACTTGGGATTAAAACAAAAATATATTTATATGGCATAAATGGGTTTAAATTTTTAATTTATTATTTATTGTAGTTTATTCACTTTGTATCCCAGCTGTAGCCCCCTCTCTTGTCCCCTCCCAATCTTATTCTCCCTTCCTTTTGCCCCCCCATGCCCCTTCTACAGTCCACTGATAAGGGAGATCCTCCTCCCCTTCTATCTGACCCTAGCCTATTAGGTCTCATCAGACTGTCTGCATTGTCTTACTCTATGGCCTGGAAAGTCTACCCCTCCTTCAGGGTGAGGTGATCAAAAAGCCAGCCATTGAGTTCATGTCAGAGACAGCCCCTGTTCTACTTACTAGGGTACTTACTTGGAAAATGAGCTGCCATGGGCTACATCTGTGTAGGAAATCTAGGTTATCTCCATGCATGGAAACTGGTTGGTATATGAGTCTCCGAAAAGAGCCCTGGGCTCAGATTTTTTGGTTCTGTTGCTCTCCTTGTGGTGCTCCAGAACTCTCCTGTTCTTTCTATCTCCCCCTTTTCTTCATAAGATTCCCTGAACTCTGCCCAAATTTTGACAGTGAGTCTCAGCATCTGATTTGATACACTGCTGGCTAGAGTATTTCAGAGGCCCCTTGTGATATGCTTCTGTCCTGTTCCCTGTTTTCTCTATCTTCCAAGGTCTATCCCATTTGCCTTTCTGAACAGATCATCCTGAGTGAGGTATCCCAGAAGGATGAAGACACACATGGTATAAAATCACTTTTAAGTGGATATTAAACATAAAATATAGGATAATCATAATAAAATCTGTACACCTAAAGAAGCTAAGCAGAAGGAGAACACTGGGAAAGATGCTCAATCTTCATAACTGGGTTTTTATAATTAAAATTTTATGATGTATATATTAATTACAGTTTATTCATTTTATATCCCAGCTTTAGCCCCCTCCCTCATTCCCCTTCCAATCCCACCCTCCCTCCCTCATTTCCTCCCATGACCCTCTTCAAGTCCATTAATAGAGGAGGTCCTCCTTCCCTTCCATCTGACCCTAGTCTATCAAGTCTGATCATGACTGGTTGCATTGTCCTCCTCTGTGGCTTGACAAGCCTGCTCTACCTCCCTCTCAGGGAGAGGTGATCAAAGAGCTAACCACTGAGTTCACATCAGAGATAGTCCCTGTTCCCCTTACTAGGGTACCCACTTGAATACTAAGCTGCCATAGGGTACATCTGAGCAGTGGTTCTAAGTAATATTCATGAATGGTCCTTGGCTGGAGTATCAGTCTCAGAAAAGAGCCCTGTGTCCAGATATTTTGGTTCTGTTTCTCTCCCTATGGAGCTCCTGTCCTTTCTAGGTCTTACTATCTCCCCCTTCTTTCATATGATTCTCTGCACTCTGCCCAAAATTTGGTTATGAGTCTCAGCATCTGCTTTTATACACTGCTAGGTAGAATCTTTCAGAGGCCCTCTGTGGTAGGCTCCCATCCTGCTTCCTGTTCTCTCCTTCCTCCAATGTCCATCTCGTTATTCTTTCTGAGTGAGGATTGACCCTCCTGTCCAGGGTCCTCCTAGCTCATCTTTAGGTATACAGATTTTATTATCTTTAACCTATTTTATATGTCTAATATCCACTTATAAGTGAGTGTATACCATGTGTGTCTTTCTATTTCTGGGATACTTCACTCAGGATGTTCTTGTCTACATCCCACTATTTGCCAGAAAATTTAATGATTTCCTTATTTTTAATCGCTGTGTAGTATTCCAATGTGTAAATGTACCACAATTTCTCTATCCATTTCTCAGTTGTGGGGTGTCTGGGTTGTTTCTATGTTCTGGCTATTATGAATAAAGGTGCTATGAACATGGCTGAGCAAATGTCCTTGTTGTGTCCTTGAGCATATTTCAGGTATATGCCTAGACAAATGGTGCTGGTCTAACTGGATGTCTACATATAGAAAAATGGAATAGACCCATATATATTACCCTGCCCAAAACTGAAGTCCATGTGGATCAAAGACCTCAACATAAAACCAGACACACTAAATCAGTTAGAAGAAAAATGGGGAAAAGCCTAGAACTCATTGCCATAGAAGACAACTTCCTGAACAGAGCACCAACAGCATAGGTTCTAAGATCAATAGTCAGTACATGGGACCTCATGAAACTGAGAAGCTTGTGTAAAGCAAAGGACACTGTCATCAGAACAAAACAACAGCCTACACACTGGGAAAGGATCTTCACCAACACTATATCTGACAGATGGCTAATATCTAGACTATATAAAGAACTGAAGAAGTTAAAGAGCAACAAATCAAGTAATCTAATTAAAAATGAGGTACAGAGCTAAACAGAGAATTTTCTTAGAGGAACACAGAATGACAGAGAAATACTTAAAGAAATGCTCAACGTCCTTAGCCATCAGGGAGATGCAAATCAAAATGACCCTGAGATTCCATATAACAGCCATCAGAATGTTAAAACCAAAAAACTCAAGTGACAACCCATACTGGAGAGGATGTGGAGACAGGGGAACTCTCCAAAATTGCTGGTGGGAATGTAAACTTGTACAACCAGTTTGGAAATAAGTCTGGCTCTTTCTCAGACAATTAGGAATAGTGCTTCCTCAAGATCCAGCCGTAACTGGATTTTTAAAGAGACCAAAACTTCCACTACAAAGACCCACAGACAGTATACAAAAAGTGAGATACACTGGAAAACTCAATCCTAATCAGAATGTCTCCATCAAATCCTTCCCCTCAGGCTTCAGGGAACCAGTGGAAAATGTGTCAGAATGAGAATAATAGCCAGAGTACATAGAAGACATTAAGGAAAGTAAGGATTTCTAAACATAGTAGGACCAACACACATATGAACTCATAAAGATTGTGATACAGCCTACCCAAGGACTATACCCAATGGTACCCTAAAGCTGAGAGAATGGAACACCCACCTAATCTCTAGCCCAGAAACTAGCTCTGATTGATAACCATTTGCAAATGAAAAATTAGTCTCCCTCAAGGTTGTCTAACTAGGGAACCAAGCCACTCTTAATACTAAGCCCAATGCCCAACAGAAGATGGCCACAAACAAAGAAAACTCAGTGAAACCTTTGGAAATTATTTGTCTTATAATGATTTTTTTTTCAGGGTATTTTCTCCTTATATGTCCCTTGCATATATATTTTGGCTTCCAGTAATATGTTTTTATGGTTATCTTGTGTATAACAAGAAGAGTGTGTGTCTGTGTCCATATGTGTTTTTCATGTTTTTATCTTTGCCTCTTTATCTTCTGTCTGTTTGTTTCATCATATTCTGTTAACTTTCATTGACCTGGGCAGATTTTGTCCAATGGATCTGGGTTCTGAAACCTGAAAGAATGGAGGGGAATACACTATGATTCTCTAGACAATCTTACTTTATTTTCAGTTTACTTTTATAGACGAAATTACCAGTGGAAGCAATAATCTGAAGAAGGATGCTTGAGTTCAGAAAAACATGCAAGTAAATGGCAATAAGTACATAATAAATATTAACAGAGCAGCCCTTATCCTGAACTATCTCACGACAGACTAATTTAAACACAATTGCCTGGCATGTAATATACATTATATTTGGGAAAGCATGGAAACAAAGCAGAAGGCCATAATGAGGTTCAGGATACACTTATCAGATTGGATTAAAACTATGTTCTGACATCCAACAAGAATAAATATACCTTATAAATAGAATGAATAGAATGTAAATGTTTGTCACAGGAGGCACAAAGTCATATCCGAGAACTATCCAGGGGACAAAATGCACCTAAGGTAAAGGCCCTCTGCCTTTTTCCCTGGAGCCTCTCTCACAGTTCTCCAAGGCATTGTTCACCATGTGTCATTCTTTTGACTGTGTTTCAACATATCATCCTTTTTATTTTATTTTATTAATTTTAGGGTGTTTATTCTTGTTTGGAGATGTTGACATCCTAAGAGAAATATGAAAAGTCAAATATAAGTGCAACAATTGATTTGAAAGCACTATGCATGGTATCTGCAACTATATTACTACAACCTCTGTTACTCCTTGCCCCCAAATTCTGGGAAACTGCTTAGAAAACATCTACAAAATTTATTCATAATGCCCAGTGGTGTATACCATGTATACATACCATGTAGAACCATGTAGAACCATGTATACCATGTATACCATGTAGAACAGGCCAATACTCAGCATGAAGGGCTGAGCATCCTGAAAATACTAGGAAACTTGAATAATTAGTTTTCGTTGAGGCAAATTAAAAACTTTAAAGTAGGCAAGATAATAGCAAGAGAATATAGAGGAGTAGTTCTCTCCTTTTTCTTTTTAAAAATTGTTTCTTAAGGGTGGAATTTATACATTCTAAAAATGTTTGACCTTGTGGGTTATGAAGGATTCTAATGATGTGCCATTCATAACAGAATTTCTTAAAATTTCTACTAGGAAAAGCTGGACCATAAAATGTTTTAGCTGTGTGGAAATACCTATGACAGAAAATACCTGCAATAAGGTTCAAAAAGTTTATCTAACTTTAAATGTGGAGTAGTTAATATTTTATCATGTAAGGCTTCATCATCAATACTTAAATTGTCATGTGACTGACTATCTTTGCTTGGGGAGCATTATGATTAGCATTGGGGCCACCCAAGATCTCAGAGATATTAACATAAACAATAAGATCATTTCCTTCCCAGTTAATAAAATGAAGCACAAGAGGATCAGATACATAAGCCCAAAAATATCTCAACAATAACAGACACATTCAACAAATATAAGAGCAAAACAGCAATTCTGTAGTCAAGCTCATTACCTAGAGATTTCATCAACTCTTTTTCCTCAATCCCTTATTTCTTCATCTGAGTAATATTTTGTAGGGAGACTCTGTTCTTTTGGCTTGATAACTCTTTTTCTCCATTCTCTTTCTTTTCTTCAGGAGTGACATCAGAAGAAGCTTTGGAACTTCCATGTTCACCTTCCACAGGCCAAGTCAGGTATCCACAGTGGCTTTTTCAGAGACAACCTTGTCTTCAATAAATTACTGGAGCTGAGCCATTCAATTAGACAGACATAACATCTCTCCAAAGAAACATGATCTTAAATTGTTTTGGAGGGACCCAAAATGGTCACCAGCAGTAAGGCCATCTGAGACCAAAATAAAAAATATTATATATGATATAAAACTAATTATATAATATCTACTAATATATTATATAGTCTATAATATATACTATTATATAATTATATATTACATAATATATTAATTATAAAAATATATTATATGTTAGTATATAGACTAATATATTACATGTATAATGTACAAATATATTATATATAATATATACTAATATATACTATATATAATATACTATATACTAATATATAATAGTATATACTAAATATATATAGTATATAATAGTATATTAGTAAATACAATAGTATATTAGTATTAGTATAATACTAATTAGCAATTAGTATAATAGTATATTAGTATATATAATAGTATATTACTAAATATATAGTAAAATATACTATATATAGTATATATATAGGAGCCTCTTCTCTCCTCATTCGAGTACCCAAATGGAGACTGAGTTGGCTATTGGCAGGGGGTTTAGGTCCTAGCCAGGCCACAGAGGAATAGGATCTAGGCAGTCATGATGACACTTGATAAGCTATGGGGAGATAGCAGAGGAGAATTCACCTTTTCAGTGGACTAGGGGAAGGGGAAAGGGGGAAAGAGGGAGGGAAGGTGGGACTGGGAGGAGTTGAGGGAGGAGTCTACAATAGGGATATAAATGAATATATTTTTTAAAATAAATAAATAAAATTGCAAAAAAAACAAAAAAATAGCCAGTGAATATTTTAAAGTGTTCAATATTCTTAATCATTAGGGAAATGAAATTAAAACAATTTTATCTCACACTGTCCTGAAGAATCTTTTTTTTTCCTCCAGAAAACAATTGCCAATGAATACTGACAAGGATTCAGGACAGAGGTAGCCTCATTTATGCTAGTGGAGTATGCAGTTTGTATAGCCACGATGAAAATCAGAAAAAAAAAATGGTTTTTCAAAATGCTAAAACAAAACAATGAGATCTAATCATCTCTCTCCTGTGTATATACCCAAAGACCTCTTTGTTCTACTACAGACATACTTGAATATAAAGAAACTGAATCAGATTAGACTTTAAGTAGAATGAGGTACATGGAAATGGAATTTTATTAAACCACAAAGAAAAATGAAATTCTGCATTTTGTATAAAAATGGATACAAGTAAAAACATTATGTGAGGCAATGTAGGCTCAGAAACTCTGTATTCTATGTTTTTTAAATGTTTGAATCCTGGATTCTTATATTCTATACTTATATTGCATATATATAATTATATATGTATATTTTGTTGGAGTGAGTTCAGGTATGGCCGAAGAATAGAAGTAAGTAAGTTTCACAGGTGTGGAATCTGGAGGTCAGTAGACACATGACACAAAAGTTCAAAGGGGAAGTTTGGAGTTGGAACCTTCAATCAGGAAGAGAATGTAGGGAGATATGGAGCCAATAATCTACCAAGAAGGAGATATAGGAATGTGAAAATAAAATCTGTTCTATGTGCTGGTGGTCAAAAATCACAATAATATATGTATATTTTCCCTTTTTATTCAACATAGTCAGAGATGTATGTGTTTTTTAATCTATCTTTAGTAAAAAATAGTTTCTTAGTATGAAATTTTAATATAAAACAGATAGAAACACATACCAATGTTAAATTTAGAAACAACACCTTGTGGAGAAAGCCATAACAATTTTCTTTACCAACTTTAAAGACAAGTAAAGGCAGAAATAACAACAACAACAACAACAAAATTCCTAAGTAGCTAAAATATTTATTTTATGAATCCATGATAAAGAAATTTCACAACTATACTATTGTCATCTAAAATATAATGCACCTCTTGAGGATCCACGTGCAGGTGATTTGACAGAGATTCTTAGCAATGTAAGACAATATCCATACCTTTATAAGAACTTCTTATACTGTAGTTTTCAATCTTTTCCTTTCCTATTTCTGAGAATGTGCAGCTGCAGCTGGCAACATAACAATAGTTCAGCCTAATGGTGTCTATTTCTGGATTTCGAATCAACAAAGAAATAATTGTGAAGACTCAGAATAGAGTGTATACAATAACTATATATTTGCAAATTAATAAGAAGCTATTTATTTCAAACACCTAAAGATGGTTGTTAAGGTTGCAGTGTTCATCATTAGCTTTGGAAAATCTAATTTAAGTTAAAAGGTTTTGATGATTTGGTTTTAATTTATGTCAGACATTTTATTCTTTTTTATTTATAAGTATGTCAGCATAAAATATTGTTAAATCAAGTTCTTATTCATGTGAATTTATATAACAACTGTTAAAAATGGTCACTAAAAGCAAATAACCTTGCTTTTAGATAAGGGAAAGGAGGTTTTATGTGAAACAGTAATCATTTGTACTAAGTTTGAGAGTTATGTGATTTTATACAATTATTTGACATTGTGATAAGAATGTTGTAAACAAGAGTAAAAAAAAAAACCATCCAAAAGACTTTTATGTTCAATAATCTTTAGATAAAGCCTTACTTTTTAGTCTTTGTTATTAACAATCTACTGCAATAAGAAGCTCTTCTGGTAAGGGTTGGTATATGTAATAATCTATGGATATAACTCAGTAGGAAACATTTTACTATTATATCCATTTAGCAGAATGCTAACAGATCCTCCTCTAGGTTCTATGATTTGTCTAGCACAAGTTCATACTTGATGATGGTGTTACCACTGGGTTCCATCTAATGATGTAGACCTCAATTGCAATCAGAAAATTATTGTTAACTCTTATGATATTCATGACAGTAATGTACCAGTAGACAGGCCTTAGCAGGCTACCCTTTTCTGTATCTCTCAGAGTTCAGAGCTGGATAAGAAGATATTAACTTTTCTCCTCCAGTTACACATAACCTTCTAGTACTATGAAAGCTAGTTGTCAGTGGTGAAGCTTCCAAGAGAGTGACAGTTTGGTATCCCCAAGTTTTGTGTGACCAAAGTATGTGGTGCCTTTGAGTAATGAGGTTTTACTGTCAAGTTCTGGAGGGAGACCAAAGGTATTGACAATAGCCTAAAAGTTGAGGGTCTATGGAAACTAAACAGCCAACAATCACAAAAGAAGTAAACCATTCGTGGCACATCTAACAAAGGCACTGTTGCCCCATTACAGGAAAAGTTCCCTTCCACTCTTATTATGTGTGTGTGTGTGTGTGTGTGTGTGTGTGTGTGTGTGTGTGTGAATTTTTATTTTTGACAGTAGTAGATTTCAATCAGATTTTTTTAAAGAGACATTCAGTATTAGTTACTCCTCCTTATATTCCATCCTCTACTCTTACCTCTCATCCTCTATCCTATTTAACCCTTCCTGTCCCATAATGACCGATTTCCCTATATACTACTGCATTTTCCTTATGGCTAAGGGTAGAGTTGAAAGGTTGAATCTATTGAGCATTTTTCAAATGTTTCTAATCATTTCCTATTATATCTTTTGAAAACATGCTCTTATAGTTCAGTGTTCCATGTTTTAAAATTGTATTTTTTTTTTGCTCTTTATTTTTATTTTTTTTAAATCTTTATATGTTCAAGATACTAATTATCTGTCAAACATATATCTGGCAGTGATTTTACCTCACTCTGTAGACTTCCTCCTCACCTGAATGATGTATTTGTTTTGTTTTGTTTTTGTACAGAACTTTTAAGCCTCATGAGATCCAATTTACTAATTTATTTAATGCTTATGCTATCAGATTTTGTTCATACACTTTTTTTCCTGTACCAACAAAGTTGAGGTGATCCTCTATTTTTTTCTCTAATGTACTCAGGGTATCGGGTCTTATATTCACGTCCATTATTGATTTGGAGATCGATAGTGGTCATTGTGGAAAAAAATAAAAATTTCAGTCTTAAATAAAATATATATATTACACTCTCTTCTCTCATGGCTCCAGAATCATTGAATTAGAGTGTGTGGAAAGATCCTTTGAAACAGAGGTGAGTGACTACAAGGAGTAATCTTTTTCCTGAAATAACAGGGCTGTTGAAGAGATGAACTCATTGCATTTGTGACATCATGCACAATGTCTTTTTAAACTCAAGACAGTGAAAAATCAGCACTGAAAATAAAAAAAATCAAAAAAGGAAGGAAGCCCCACTCCTAACTGAGGAGCTACTAGCAGTTACTGACTGCAGGAAGAGAGAGAATCAGTTCTATTTAAGTTATAGCCCCTGGTAGATTGTCCATGTTCCAATTAAAACCAAACCCATGAGAAGAAATGTGTACCACACTTTGTACTTGATATTGTTCATGTTGTGAACACAAAGTAGGATGAGTAGAGAGAGTAGAGAGAATTTCACATTAAAAATGTGAAAAAGAAAAATAATAAAAATTAAACAAAAAAGTTAAAAGTCTTTTGAAGATTTATCAAGTGATTAAAGAAGCTCAGTAGCCGACTTATTGTAGCTCTTAGAAATATAGTCCCACTTAAATAAGTCAATAAATAAATAAATACAAAGTAGCATAAAGAAGCATATTTTGTATATGAAACCATAATTTTGTTAATTTTAATATGTAATTATAATATGTATTACTATTATTTTATCTGCTTTGATAAAGAAAACTAACATTAAACATCATTCAAAGAACCCTGAGGCTGATAAGATAGAGATGAAATTCACAGTACACTTTCAGACAAGCTATAATATGCTATCTTGAATGATCCAGCCTAGAGAGTGTAAATAGAAATTACAGTAAGCATGAAGATATTTGATGAAGCAAATTTAAACATTAAGGAGTTCATTCAGCTGTGGTAAAGGACACACCACATATTGTTTTGCTCCATATGCTCAGAGCTATATTTGAAATGCACCTTGTATCTTCAACATCAAGAGAAGTTTTGAAAGAAGAATCCATAAATCTGATCTCTTGCAAAATTAACTAGAAGGTCATTAGTAAGAATAAGATGGGTGTTTCTGGTGAAGAAAGAGGGCAATCTGAAAGACAAAAATGGAAAACTGTGTTGTAGAGAGTGTGGTGGCTAGTCACAACTTAACACCTTCTATAAAGGTCTGGAATCTCAATGTGAAATTATTAGGATTGCATTGGCCAGTGCGCCTGCCTTTGTGGGTTTTCCTTTCTTAGACTGAGATAGGAAAACACACCCTGTTTGTGGTAACACCATTTCAAGGACTAGAACTGAAGTGACTGAAAAGCAGTGATTGAGCTGGGCAAAGGCATGGATGGATTTCTTCATTATTCTCTACTGTTGATTATGGACATAGGATTAGCTGCTTCAAGTTCCTGGCACATTGACTCTACAGCAGCAATATAGGACATAGACTGTAACCTAAAGTTTTGAACACAATAAACTAATTTACTCTTATTTTGTTATGGTATTTTACTACAGCAACAGGAAAAAAAAAACTAAGATATGGAATGCTTTAAAAATCAATTTATCTTGTACATCATTCCAAAGGATCAATTTTATTTTAATACACATGAAGTAATCGGAATATATGCATAGTATCTTATTTAAACATATCAGTAAATCTAGAGATTGTACAGTGGATAGAAAAAAAATGAATGGAAGAAAATGAGATGAATAGAAAATAAAATATTCTTAGTTGGAGAGTATAAAAGGAGAATGTTTGAGGGCAATAAAATGAAGAAATAGAATTGTGAAAACTGAAAATTAAGATGCATAGAACTATTTGTTTCTGCTGTGTGTGTGTGTGTGTGTGTGTGTGTGTGTGTGTGTGTGTGTATGTGTGCTGGCCTGTGCACATGTGTGTGGACACACATCCTGTGTATATGTGGTGTTTGTGGATGTGCCTAAATAGAAATATAAAAGTGAAGAAAATCTGTAGACCATTTGAGGTGATTTAAAGCTTCACAGTTGACACTTTAGGACACTTTAAAATGAGATGAATAGCTTTCTTCAAATTAAGTATTGCCTTGTTTAAGGGGCAGACACATTCTTGAATGACTGGGGACCTACAAAGGAGAAACATAAAATGTAGGGTTAGAAAACAAACATGAATGCTTCAAGAAAGAACTTCAGCTCACTTGGTTTTTATTTTAGTCGCTAAATAAATATTATAAAATATTGCTTGGTATTAGTTAATTACAATAAAACCAAAATCAAAAACATTTCTAATGGTCATTTATTTGACTGTAAATTGTATTAAGCTACTTCATTCAGTGAACAATTATTGATAACTTTGTACTTCGTTGTTATCACAAAAATATATTCTAAATGAATATATATAATTGATGGAGAATAGATTAGTCTATAGAGACATGTTTGGAGGAGCATGAAAAATCAGCAACTTTGCTATCAATGGCCAGTGTCTCCCCTGTGTACTAAATGTACACACCAGCTACCAAATCTGGCATTACTGGATCAGGAATGTTTTTCAGAAAACTTGCACTATAATGAGGGAGTGATATGCTTACATGCTTACATAGGTTTATTAAAGTCTCTTTCTTTTCTTTACCCTGACATAGTCCGCATGACATTTTGATAAAAATGTCATATTCCTCACTTTGTTCTGCTTTTTTATATCTGTCCACACACTTCACAAACATTTATTCTCTAGAACAGTCAATGCAGTGTAATCTCATCATTTCTCTGTGTAGTAATTCAGTCCTCTCTCATCTTAGAAGGAATATAAATTATACTAAATATTTATTCCATTGGCTGCTGATAAAACATTACTAACAATATTAAAACTGTAACTTTAGTCGCAAAGTAAGTAAAACTTAAAATTATTCAGGCTGAGAAGTTTCTCGTTAAAAATTTAAACCTGTGCTGTAACCCTGAACTTGTTTTACCAACATTGCCATTAAATTCTTTGTGAGTTTATCCAGTATCAATAGCTTCCTCAAGGCAGTAAAGTGTTAACAAAATGTCTGGACATTTCAAACATTAAATGCTAATATTGTATTCTTCTACAGGTAAGTGAAGGCTTTAGAGAAGATCATGAAAAGTAGGTTACACTTTGAAAATATATCTGCGTAAGGTAGAATAACTATAATGTTCTACAAAGTAAAAATACTGCAAAATCAGCATTCATCAAATTACTCTGCAATTAATTTTATCAGTCACACCCAGAATGTAACCTGCCAACCTTCCTTTTCAGGATTTGTATTTTCATTTTGCAGCCGCTCAGATTAAACCTTTTGATATTCATTTTATTTTAAAACATAATCCTACATATTTAAATTACTATTAATATAACTAGACTTAAGCAATGTTTTCTCCATAGTCTATAGTAATAAGCTGGGCAACATTCTTTCTTGAAACCTTTATTTTCAATACATAGTGTGTATTAAATTTTAGGGGGAGATTGAATATTTGTTTCCCAATACAGTTTTATAGTGGTGTAAATGAAGAATGGGAAACAAAGAACACAGATACTTTCTGTAGATCATATCTTTCTCACAACTTCATTCAAGATATTTTAGAAGTAAAAAATTTTATCAAATTGATTACTTATATTTCTGAAGTCTGGTGTAAAGTCTGCTTTTTGTATCTTGAAGACTTTAAAATAACTGATAGTAATGAGTGCATTCAGTGAGCATTTTGGTTATTTTGCTTTGTTTGTGGGAGGAGTATTGCTTTATTCCTATTTATTTATTTATTTATTTATTTAATCACTTTATACCTTAATTCCAACCCTAGCCTCCTCTTCTTTCAGTCCCACATTCATGTCGCTCTCCCCCATCGCTCCTTCCTTCCTCCTTCTTCTCAGAGAAAGGCAGGTCCACAAAGGGTACCAATTCACCCAGGCATCTCAAGTAGCAGCAGGACTAAACATATCTTCTCCTACTGAGACCTGACAAGGTAACCCAGCTAGTGGAAAGGGATTCAAAAGCAGGCAACAGAGTTATGTAAATATATAATAAAAATCATGGGTATCATAAATTAAAAAAATATATTTTAGTACTATATTCTTAATTAAAAGGAAAGTCTAACCAAGGAAGAAATGAAGGTAAAAGACTTGGTCATGTTTTTGAGTTTGGTCCCGGATTTTTAGGAGTTTATTATACCTGTTAACTTGGTATTCATGTCACATGAATGTAAATGTTAATATAAAGAAATATATCTTAAGTTTGAAATTACATTTTTATTCTTTAAAATGTGAGGCATTTCTTTACCCAGTTTTCTCAGAATTGTTTGCTTTTCCTTATGTTCTAGGGAGCATGGGTATTACCAAATGAAGTAGTAAAAACATACAGCATTAGGCAGCATGTTTGTATAATGTTCTTATGGAATGAATACAATGTACCCTTCTTCATTCAAATGCTGATTTCTCTATCCCACTATCTAGTTTCGATATGGGCATTGCATTGTGATGCTCAAGTTTGTGTAAACATGCCACCATTTGTTCTCTGTATTGTCAATTAAACAACCAGCCAATGCTGTGCAATGGAGAGAATAGGCTGGGACATCCTGGTCCAGAGGGGAGAAGAAGGAAGCAAGTGGGAGGAGTCTGAGAGAAGAGAGAACTGCAGGAGAGGACTTGGAACAATGGGGAGAGATAAAATAGACCTAAGATATGGCTAAAAAGCATAAAATGGAAAAGCACTTTCCACATTATTTTCCATTATATGGAAAAGTACTTCCCAAATAAAGTATAATGTGGAAAATCTGAATGGGAGGAAACTGCTGGCTTATAGGTTTAGGATGGAGTAATCATTACCCGGCATTGTGCTTTCAGTTAATTAAATAAATCTGTGTGGTGATTTGGGCGTACAGATGGTTTAGAAATAACTGCTGCTTAACTAAAAGATAAATCAATAATAAATATAAATAACCCACAACAATGTCACTCACCGCTTCAGGATAGTATGTGCATGCCTGGAAAGGGCTTTCAATTTTTAGCAACATCTTTTAATTTGTTGTTATTTCTATTGGCTAGTTATCACTAATTATGCATGATGAATGACTAAATTTTAATAATATAAAATTTTGTAAATAAAACCATAGGTGTTTTTAGTTCATAAAGAGTCTGTTGTGAACCTTTCCTTTAAACCAGAGGTATAAAACAAGACAGTTTTCATTTATGTTTGCCTCAGAGTAAGCCCTTTGTAGTTCAATATGCCAGCACCAGGTGAAATGCTGGTTAGGTGAGGGCAGAATAGCTGCATATCAAGAAACCTCAGAGAAAAGCTACAGCTTCTGAAAAGGCCTTTAAATACTTTTAACTGACCAATGGCCAGAACATAAAAAACATGAAGTGTTTTGTTCAATAGCATCAAGAGGGGCTCAAGTGACTGAGGAGCTGGTGAATACTTGGTAGGTCGAACAGTATCCTTGTCATCTTAAAGAGCCTTTGGATTTCCTAGACTGAATCTGAGCGAACATTTGATGCTGAGCACATCACAAAAGGCTCCAAACCAGACAGCCATGTTTGTGTGGATGTTCTTACTAATAAGTCTTGCTAGGAGACTCCACCTCTCAGGAAACCATGCCTGGGGCTGCATAAATTTCCTTCCCTATCTCTCAGATCCTTCAGAAAGAAAAGAGTAGAAAGCAAAGAAAAGCTCATTGTTTAGAGATTTAAAACCTTTTAGCCAAAAGGTTTTATAAACAATGAAAATGCCAGGAGCCCAGTAGTAAACAAATCTTAGGAACAGATCAAAACCTACTATATCTACCTTTCTCTCAGTTTTCTTGAAGTTACAGCTGAATGTACTTTGGTCTTTGAACACTTCACTTTCTCATGACTTTCGTTTATTCTACTCTTTTTTTACTTTTCTCTTCTTTTTAGAAGGGATTCAGGAATGGGGTGGACAGTCTATTTTTATAATTGTTCATTAAGCTTAGCACTATGTCCCACTAATTGGTCAAATGTGGCAAGCAAATATAACCTTTCCTCATGCACTCCCAGCCTTTCTTCAAAGCGACTTTCTCAAAGGTCAAGGGTACATGACCCATGGCCCCTAGAAGATGAAATAGTCTTGCCCTGCAGTCATACCCTGGCGCTAATGGACTTGGGCTGTAGCGGACCGTAATGGATGACCTGTACTCATCAGAGCGTTGACACACCATTATTTTCTTATCCGCAAACAAACACAATATCCTGCTGGGATATACATAGGATTACCTAATTTCTATGAAGTTGAAAATGAGAAGAAAAAAAAAATCATTTCAAAGGCGCTGTAAGAGGCTCAAAGTGAATAGTAGAACTTCCTGGTTGATCTGATACAATAGAATAGGAAGTGAAGCCCCTGAATGATGGTGCCATGACTCCTTTGGCTGTGATTTATTACCATAATACTGCTTTTCAGTCTACCTTGTCTTCATGCACAACTCTCAACCCCATAGAACACACTGGGGTCACTAAGGCTAATAAGGGAGAAAATACCTGTTGACTGATTGTACCTTATAAACAAGATGTATTTTTGTTTGTTTGTTTGTTTTGGATGGTTCATTTGTTTTCGGACATAAAAAATTAACCTGTTCATTATTCTAGAAAGTATCTATTAACAATATCCAGATGTTTGTTGTATTCAATTAAAATTTTATTTGTGGACATAAATGCCTAGATTTTATAAATGTGTCTAAATGTTCATGCATTTCCCTTCACACACAGTACAGATTATTTTGATGATGTTTAAACCAACAATGTAAAATCTTTTCTAGATTTCTGGCATTCTGTCTCTTAAAATACAAATTTTCTTATATTTTTGTCTACACAATGGTTTAACATCTCTCAACCCCACAGAACACACTGAGGTTATCAAACTTGATAGGGGGAAAGTCACCTGTTGACTGATTTTATCCTATAACCAAATCTATAAATAATGGTTTCATCCTATTATTAATAGATCCACTGTCTGTGATAGTTGAAAAACATGATAATGTGTTTAGTTTAATCTAAGAGGCTGTTTTATATTCAAAAGTAAAGCACAGTAAATTAACTATTTTACATATTCACATCTGCATATGTTGGACTTCCAAGAGTCATTAATGTAGGTTTTAATATTGTTGTATTTTCTTGTTACTAGTTGAATAAAGCATAAGGGAAATTTAGAAATATTCTTAAAAAAAAGAAAAGATAAAATATGAAACAGGTACTTTTTGCAGCTGTCAGGATGATGTTTTTAGCTTTATAAATATCTTCCTCATGCTCAGTCAGGAAAGATGCATAGGTGCTGACTGGTCATAGGTTCTGTGAATTCAAAGGAGTTTCTGTCTACATTATAAATCTGGTCAGTTCATTTGGAAGCATGTTTCATATAAATCATACAATTAATATGCTATTTCTATATTGAGAAGTCCTAATTTTAGAGATACCTCTGGGTAACTGAGTAATGGACAAGGTGTGCATAATTACAATGCTGTGGGTTCACGGCAAGGGTATCATTTTCACTATTCAGCTATCATTAAGGAAGTCAGTGCCTATCAGCACATATCCCTCTATTCTCCTCTCTGGCTCAAAGAACTGCTTAATTCTTTTCTTTTTCTTTATACATATACATATACATATACATATACATATACATATACATATACATATACATATACATATACATATACATATACATATA
>NW_026585797.1:1286472-1315157 GCF_907164565.1 Psammomys obesus | reverse complement strand
ATATACATATACATATACATATACATATACATATACATATACATATATATATATGTCTTAATCCCTGACTCTGAATTTATATTCATATAGCAATGATTTGAAAGTCATACCCTTCTTTACAAGTTCCAACAGTGTTCAGTGTCATCTTATGATTGTATTTACATTTTTAGTATTTTTTTTAATTTTATTTTTCTTATTAGTTACATTTTGTTAACTCTGTGTCCCAGCTGTATCCTGCTCCCTCATTCCCTCCCCAACCCCACACTCCCTCCCTGGTCTCCTCCCTGCCCCTTTCCAAGTCCATTGATAGGGGAGGACCTCCTCCCCTTTCATTTGACCCTGTTTTATCAGGTATCTTCAGGGCTGGCTGCAAAGTCTTCCTCTGTGGCCTAAAAGGACTGCTCCTCCCCGGGGGCGGGGCGGGAGATCAAAGAGCCTGCCCTTGAGATCCTGTTAGAAATAGTCCTTGTTCCACTTACTTTGGAAAACTACTTGGTTACTGAGCTACCACGGGCCACATCTGAGCAGAAGTTCTATGTTATATCCATAGATGGTTCTTGGTTGAGTGTCAGTCTCAGAAAAGACCCTGTGCCCAGATATGTTTGGTCCTTGTAGAGCTCCTATCCTTTCCATATCATACTAACTCCCCTTCTTTCATATGATTCCCTGCATTCTGCTGAGGGTTTGGTTATGAGTCTTAGTGTCTACTTTGAAACACTGCTAGATAGAGTATTTCAGATGCCTTTTGCGGTAGACTCCTGTCATACATTCAATGCACATCCCATTTGCTTTCTAAATGAGGACTGATCATCTTATCCCCTGTCCACTTTCTTGATTATCTTTTTTAGATGTACAGATTTCATTATGTTTATCATATCTTGTAGGTCTATATAAGCGAGTATATACCATGTTTGTCTTTCTCTTTCTGGGATACTTCACTCAGAATGATCTTTTCTAGATCCCACCATTTGCCTGCAAATTTCATGATTTTTCTCCTTTTTGATTGCTGAGTAATATTCCATTGTGTAAAAATACCACAATTTCTGTATCCATTCCTCAGTTGATGGACATCTGGGTTGTTTCTGGGTTCTGGCTATTACAAATAAAGCTGCTACAAACATGGTTGAATAAATGTCCTTGTTGTGTACTTGAGCAAATTTTGGGTATATACCTAGGAGTGGTATAGCTGGGTCTTGAGGTAGCACTACTCCTAATTGTCTGAGAAAGTGCCAGATTCACTTCCAAAGTGGTTCTACCAGTTTACATTCCCACCAGCAATGGAGAAGGTTCCTCTTTCTCCACAACCTCTCCAACATGTGTTGTCACTTGAGTTTTTGATCATGGCCATTCTGACGGGTGTAAGGTGAAATCTCAGAGTCGTTTTGATTTGCATTTCCCTAATGGCTAATGAGGTTGAGCATTTCTTTAAGTGTTTCTCTGCCATTCGATGTTCCTCTGTCGAGAATTCTCTGTTTAGGTCCATTCCCCATTTTTTTAATTGGATTACTTGGTTTGCTGCTTTTCAGCTTGTTTAGTTCTTTATATATACTGGATATAAGTCCTCTTTCAGATAAAGGGTTGGTCAAGATTCTTTCCCAGTCTGTAGGCAGTCATTTTGTTTTGATCACGGTGTCTTTTGCTTTACAGAAGATTTTAGTTTCATGAGGTCCCATTTATTGATTGTTGCTCTTAGAGCCTGTGCTGTTGTTGTTCTGTTCAGGAAGTTGTCTCCTGTGCCAATGAGTTCTAGGCTGTTCCCCACTTTTTTTTTTCCAACTGATTTAGAGTATCTGGTTTTATGTTGAGGTCCTTTATCCACTTCGACTTTAGTTTTGTGCAGGGTGATAAATATGGATCTATTTTCATTTTTCTGCATGTAGACATCCAGTTGATCCAGCACCATTTGTTGAAGATGCTGTCTTTTTTCCATTGAATGGATTTGGCTTCTTTGTCAAATATTGAGTATTCATAAGTGTGTGGGTTTATCTCTGGGTCTTCTATTTGGTTCCATTGATCCTCCTTTCAGTTTCTATGCCAATACCATGCAGTTTTTATTACTGTTGCCATGTAGTACAGCTTGAGATCGGGGGATGGAGATACCTCTAGATGATCTGTTGTTATACAGGATCGTTTTGGAGATTTTAGTATTTTATCATTTAGAAAACAACTTCTAAACTTCCATAGTTATCTGAATTAAGTTGGACATTTTCTTTAGCTTCCACCGGATGTTTTTATTTTTTCTGTATGCCTTAAATTGCTTATACCTGATTTTTTTTCCCACACATTCTGACTGCAATTAGTGATCCTTTTTCTCCTATGCCATCAGGCTCTAGTGATTTTCTTTTATTTACAGCTCATTTGCATTCTCACCGGAAAGGATGTACCACCACAAAAGCCATGCTTCCCACTGAACCCAATTCCTCCAACTGTGTAAAGATGAGCCAACTTAAACATCCCCTGTGAGACAGACAACATATGGTTGCTACCATCAACACAGCTGGACATCGGTTTGGACACACATGCTGACTGTGCATTACCTTCATGGCATACCTTTGTTTGAGTCTCCAAATATGTGCAAAGGAGTAAAGTTTGCAGACAATGTAGCAAGGAAATAAGACATGCTGTTGAGAGAATTCTCTTTCCAGTGACTCTGGAAAGTGCTCTGTACTGCTTTCTCAGTTAGATGGAGTTAATCAATATTTTTCCCATCTCATTCTAGTAAAATATTTTCAAAAATGTTGGGAAAGGTGAATATAAAAGCTAATCTTTGGTTCATCATGCACACAGCATGCAATATGTAAAAACAACTAAAGAATGCCATTGTAACAGTTATTATAACTGTATGTGCTCATCAGTATTCCAAAGTCTTTACATTAACCTTCCCTCCACCCAAATGCTACAAGAATAGCATATGTCTGGGTTTGTTATTATGTGAATTCATAGATAAGTAATGAGAGGCTCAACTGAGGTATACCTCACTACTGTAATACACGTCAGTATATGAGACCTTGAGATTTGACTTTTATTATTCTCATCTTCTATTTACTCAAAAATATGTACAATATAATTTTACTTCAATATATACTATGTATTAAATCTATTACATTCACTAATTTTATTCTCATTAAATAAATCTCAAAAGTTAATTGTTGTGATTAGGACTTGTAGATTTTGTTTTTGTAATTTGTTTTTAGTAGTGGAACCAGTTAAGAGATGAAGAAATATCTGAGAAAAAACTAGGGATAATGGGGTGCAGAAACAACATGGGGACAAATATTAACCAGAGTAAATGAAGAGAAAAATAATTATCCTATTCCTTTTCAAACATCAGTAAGTGGCAACTAACCATTGAAAATCTTTTCATTCTTAGCAAAGAAAGAGCTATTTCCCCTGAGGGAAGTCTCTGCAGGCATATCGTTACTGTTGTAAAGAATTCACATGAAAGGTAACTGGAGAAAATCATGTACACAAAAAGAAAGCACTTTCTTATGTTGTTAAAGAGAGATAGTGCTTCAATTACATATTTTATTTTGAGATGAGACATAAATAAATAGAACAGTGATCTATAGACAATTACATTACATGATTGTGTATTGATACATTAGATTTTTAAGTGAAGGAACCAACTATTGAAATAAAAAGTACAAGTTTGGGGCTTGTGAATGACAAAGAGAAAAGTGGACAAGCCTTTGAAGAACACCATGTCTAGCAATAAGGGTCAAAGAAGGAATACCACTGTCAGGCAAACAAAGTATTAGGAGGATGGAAATTGAACCAAGGTTCAGGAAAATTATTCAGAAAATATATATCTTAATACATATTTTAATATTAAAATAAACATTTTAATCTTCCATAGCTATATGAATTGTTTTTTTAATTATTTGAACTAAATCTGTCTATAAATTACAGACAAATGATATAAAGTAAGTTCTTCTTGTATAAATATATCACTAAAATAATACAACTGTACTGCATATAAAACAAGTAGACAACATGTTACACAGAGGATGTAACATGGGATGTTTTTGTTTCAGCAAAAACAAGGGATGACAGCGTGCTCTAATTATGAAGAACCTTTGTCTTTATAATTCTATACCTAAAAAACGAATTACTTTACCCCTCAGAATTTAAATGATGTGACCATTATCGTATAAATAGTTGTGTTCTAATAGAAGTATTAAATGAGATAAAATAGGATTCACATCATTTTCATTCATGTATTTAAGGTATATATAATGGTTGTATGTAATTAATATCATAGATATTCAAATGTTTATGAAATATATGTAGATGAAAATTTAATATCATTATAGTGTATGATTTTTGTATATGTCAGTGTGAAGGAAATTATGGCCTGAACCATTAGTCTTCATATTAAAGTACATAATTTTATACTCAGTTCCAAAATCTCAACATTTACAATAAGTCAAAATTTCACTTTTGATCAACTTGTTACTAATACAGTAGATTGAGAGGAAAATGGGTATTTTCTTTAAATGGTAAGTAGGCTTGGTTTCAAATGTTTAAATGATTCCTCAAGTAACATGGTTTCAAAAAAGTGAATGGTCAAAGCTTTCTACAAAAACAGTAACTTTAATAAACTATCAAATAATAATTTTGCAGGCTTATTTATCTACATGACATTAGAACAGTACAGCACATGCTATTTCTTCACACTAACTAGATAAGTGATTGTTGGAGTGATGTTTTTGAGAACATGGTAAAGGTTGTTCTTGCATATTCAAATGCTGATTTTCTTTCCAACAGAGAGCTGAAAATAGACAGGAAAGACTTTAAGCATCACCTGCCTCTGTGTGTCAAAAACATGGTTCATCACCTTCTGGTTGGTTGAAGAAAAAGCTGAATGGCCTATAGCAAAGGCAAGAGAAAATATGCAGGAGTTCCAGAAACATGAGAAAGCAAGAGTCTGAAAGGATTCGCCTGGGAGACACAGAGGAAATTGGATGCATGAAACTGAAGAGAGGTAAAGAACATCGAACACAGATTAAATGTACATTATAAGAGCTAGTTGGGCTGTACAAGGTTACATTTCCCACCAGCACTGGAAGAGGGTTCCCTTTCTCCACATCCTCTCCAGCATGTGTCATCCCTTGAGTTTTTTATGTTAGCCTTTCTGATTGGTATGAGGTGAAATCTCAGGGTGGTTTTGATTTGCATTTCCTGGATGAAAAAGGACATTGAGTACTTCTTTAAGTGTTTCTCAACCATTTGATATTCCTCTGTTGAGAATTCTCTGTTTAGCACTGTTGGTATAATATTCTTGTGGAATGTATATAATTTGTTTATTCAAATGTTGATTTTTTATACAATTATTTGGTTTTAATTTGACATTGTATTGTGATGCTTATTTTAAGCATCACCTGTTTTAAGTTTGTGTAAATACGTCATTATTTATTTTTTGTATTGCTAATAAAACAATTAGCCAATGTTATGTTGTGGGAGAATAGGGTGGGATATTATGGTCATGAGTGGTGGAGAAGGAAGCAAGAGAGGAGTGGGATATCAGCAAGAGAATTTTGAACCATGTGGAGAGATGAACTGTACTTAAATTATGACTAAAAGCAAGTATAATGGGTGAAATCTGAATGGAAGGAAATTATGTGAGCTTGGAGGTTTAGGTTGCAATAACTATTGCCCAGCATTGTACTGTAGATTAATTAAATAAATCTTAGTCTCTGTGTAGTGATTTGGCTATACAGCTGATTAACTAACAGATAAATCAATAATAAATATTAGTAACCCACAATGAATGGCACCCAACTAATCTTATAGGAATAATAAGACAAAAGGTAGATTATTGAATCTACTCAACTTAAGGTTTTATTTGTTATTCTCAAAGAAGAGAATTATTTTTTAACTCTAGTATAAGATTTTGTATATTGATGGAAAAATAAAGTTTATTTTTAATGCATTGGTAAATTTTAGTATATTGATCCAAATTCAAGTTCACTTCCAATACTTTTAAACTACTACTACAAACTATTTAGGGTATTAGGTAATAATTAGTTGTCAGTTAATCCACTCCGTAATGCCTAACACTAGTCTAATTTATCACAAGAGTATACATCCTAGGCTTAACAGATAGATATAACTTTATAGATAAATCGATTGCATAAAGATAGTATTCAAAAACTTCAAAGACTTACAGAATAAGGCATTAAAAATGTCTTTATTATTTTAAAGATTTCTTGACAATGAGACATATCATTTCCTGGCAAAACTCCACCTACCTCAAAGAGGATAATGAGCATCAAAAAAACCTCCATATGGAGATGGAGATGGCTTCAAATATAGCAAAAGAGCTAACCAGCGAGGGGGAGGGGGGAGCCCTCATTCTCCACAGACAGAAATCTGACAAAAGTAGGCAAGCTTAAATGCAGAACAAGTCGACTGCCAAACTCTTATCAAGACAGGATAAGCAAGTCCTAAATAGTTCTTGCTTCACATATATATCTATCAAACATACTGAGCCAGAAGGCTAAAGATGATGCTCCAAAATTAGGGAGTTACAGATGACCAGTCAGGCAGCAAAGTTCTCTATCTTTTTTTTTGTTTGTTTGTTTGTTTTTGGAAGCTGCTAATATGAGGTTCCTATTTACTCCAGTAACGAATTTTATTATTTCTCAAGTCTTTGGTGGGGTTAAAGACCAAATAGTTTTAGTTCCACAATTAAACTTAAGTTGTTTAAAATTAAAGAAATTGTATTTAATAGGTAATACCAATACGGATAAAAGTTAATTTAGATATGAAACTCTAAACTTATCAAGATAGGATAGTTAATCAAATACTTTCTAAGTGGCTGGACTGGACATTGCACGTGCAAATTTTGCCTAATAGTTTTCATAATTTTATGTTTCTTATTGTATTGAAAGAAAAGGACCCTTTCATTGGAGTTAAAGGAGAAAATGTAAGTATAATATTCTTGTGGAATGTATATAATTCATCCTTATTCATTCAAATGCTGATTTCTCTACTCCACTACCTGGTTTGAATCAGGACAGTGCATTATGGTGCTTATTCTAAACTTCACCTGTCTCAAGTTTGTGTAAACATGCCACCATTTGTTCTCTGTGTTGTCAATAATACAAATAGCCAAGGCTGTGAAATAGGGAGAATAGGGTGGGACATCCTGGTCTGTAGGGGAGGAGAAGGAAGAAAGAGAGGGGAAGAGGGTGACTGGCAAGGAAACCTCGAACCACTTGGAGAGATGTACTGGATCTTAGATATGACTAAAAGCAAGTATAAAGGGAGGAAATCTGAATGGTAGGAAACTATGGGGGCTTGGAGGTTTAGGATGGAGTAACTATTGCCCAACATTGAGTTCTAGGTTAATTGAATAAATCCAGTCTCTGTGTGATGATTTGGTTATATAGCTGGTTTAGAAATAACCATTAACTAACTAACAGATAAATCAATAATAAATATTAATAACCCACAACAAGCACTGTACCCCATGTTTTGATTGAATTAATTGATTTGTTGGTGTTAAACTTCCTGAGTTCTTTATATATTCTGGATATTATTCCTCTGTCAGATATAAGGCTGATGAAGATCTTTTCATAGTCATTTGGTAGGCTGTTATTTTATTCTGATGACAGTGTCCTTTGCTTTGCAGAAACTTTTCAGTTTCATGAAGTCCCATTTATTTATTGATTGTTAGTCTTAGAGCCTGTGCTCTTGGTGTTATGTTTAGGAACTTGTCTCCTGTGCCAATGAAGAAAAGGCTCTTCCTCTTTTTTTCTTATAACAGATTTCGTGTACCTGGTTGTACAACTGCTTTGGAAATAAATCTGGCACTTTCTCAGATAATTAGGAATAGTGCTACCTCAAGACAGCTATACCACTCCTGGATATATATCTGAAAAATGTTCAATCATACAAAAAGTACATTTGCTCAACCATGTTCATAGCAGCTTTATTCATAATATCCAGAATCTGAAAACAACTCAAATGTCCCTCAATTGAAGAATGGATACAGAAATTGTTGTACATTTACCCAATGGAATACTACTCAACAATTGAAAACAAGGAAATCATGAAATTTGCAGGCAAATGGTTGGAACTAGAAAAGATCAACCTGAGTAAGGTAACCTAGGAACAGAAAGACACACATGGTATATACTCACTTATAAGTTGATATTAGACATATAAGATAAACATACTAAAATCTGTAGTCCTAAAGAAGCTAAACAACAAGGAGGACCCTAGGGAAGAAGCTTAATCCTCATTCAGAAGGATAAATAGGATAGATTTTGAAGTAGGAAAAGACAGGGAACAGGACCGGAAGCTTCCACAGAGGGCATGTGAAAGAATCTACCCATCTGGGTATTGAAGGAGAGACTGAAAGTCATACCTAAATTTTGGGCAGAGTGTAGGGAACCTTATGGAAGAAGGGAGAAAAGAAAGACCTAGAGGGAAAAAGAGCTCCATAGGAAAATTATCAGAGCCAAAAACTCTGGACCCTGGGGTCCTGCAGAGACTGATACTCCAACGAAGGACCATGCATGGAAAGGACCTAGAACCTCTGCTCAGAGGAAGCCTATAGGCTGTTCAGTTTCCATGGAAGGTCCCTAGCAAGGGGAGTAGGGGCTGTCTCTGACATGAATTCAGTGGCTGGCTCTTTAATCACCTCCCCCTGAAGAGTTCAGCCTTACTAGGCCACAGAGGAAGATGATGCAGCCAGCCCTGATGAAACCTGATAGACTAGTATCAGGTAGAGGGGAGGAGTTCCTCCTCTGTCAGTGGACTAGGGGAGGGGCATAGGGAAGAAGACTGAGGTGGGGTAGGAGTAGGAGGAGACAAAGGTGGCTACAGGGGGATACAAAGTGAATAACTGTAAAAAGAAAGAAAGAAAGAAAGAAAGAAAGAAAGAAAGAAAGAAAGAAAGAAAGAAAGAAAGAAAGAAAGAAAGAAAGAAAGGAAGAAAGGAAGGAAGGAAGGAAGGAAGGAAGGAAGGAAGGAAGGAAGGAAGGAAGGAAGGAAGGAAGGAAGGAAGGAAGGAAGGAAGGAAGGAAGGAAGGAAGGAAGGAAGGAAGGAAGGAAGAAAGAAAGAAAGAAAGAAAGAAAGAAAGAAAGAAAGAAAGGTCTCCAAGATGGCAGGGAGCAGAGCACACCATTTTGGAGAGGCAAAGGACATGAATCTCCGGAACTGGTGAGTGGAGAGACAATCGAAACTAGAATTTGGAATTTTGGGATTTCTAAAAGAGATGGGACACCACAGAAGCATGAAGTGCTTGTAGAGATAGATCAGGCAAAGACTTCTCTGGGAAGGAAGTAAGGCGCTTTCCTTGTCCAGGCCTCCTGCTGGGGGAAACCTACACACAGCACCAGGCAGCTGAGCACAAAGCTCACAGCCTGGGGATTAAGACAGCAGAGACAGTGCTCCAGGCCGCTTACCTCAGCGGACAGCTGTAAGCGCCCACTGAGCACCACCCCTCAGACACATGTCCCTCCACGGGCCCCGCCCAGGGCCCTCTTGCCAAGCTCTGGACTAGCAGAGTGTCCCCTCCCCCATCCCACTGATGTGATCCCACCACAAGAAGCGCAGTAGAGCTCACTTCCCAAGCAGCCAGAGCAAACACACCCCCGGAAACCACCACACCAGGGGAGCACACCCACTGCCAGTGCCAGAGCACAGGCCCAACCACAGAGTGCCAACCACAGAGACTCAGTCCTTCAATACAATCATTTCTGGATTCCAAAGCCTCAAAGCTCAGGGCCTGGAACCCAAGACTGCGGAGGCAGGGCTCCAGACCCCACAGCCACAGCTAGATGCCCGCTGAACACCAGCCCTCAGAACACACATCTGAGGAGCCCACACCCCGCCTAGTGCCCTCTTGCAGAGCTCTGGACTCTCGGAGTGCATCCCTCACCACCATCACCACCTGGTCCCACTGGAGTGCACTCATCATCAGAAACTCCACCCTGCCAGAGTGCACACACAAAGAGTGCTAGCCACAGAGACTCAGATCCTCAGTACAATCCTTCTCAGATCCCAAGTCTGCAAGTGGCTGCACTGACTACACAGTGCTAGTGATTGTATGGGCCATCCAACCCCTCAGTGGCAGATAACCAGCTGAATAGCCACCAAAGTCCCGCAGGCCAGCAAAAACAATACATGCCCGCAAACTTCAACAGTACTTGAAATCCCTTAAGCACCTGCAATACCTTCAGTGCCTGCAAAGCACCCCTCTCATACATTGAAGGCCTCTATATTCTCCAACACCCTGTCCCTTAGGACACACCCACAAGCATACACTCAAACACACACTACCCCACATTTGCCCTTCTGTGCCTGCAAATGATCCTTCTACAGGTAGAGCTGAATTACCAACGCATACATTGAAACCACTATACCTCCCCCATTTTCCTGATGAATTCTCCAGACACCAGAGAAAGACCAGTCTGACCTGCACAATTCAGGAACAGACAGTGAACACTATGGATAACCAAATAGCCAGGAGTCGGCGAAAGAATACAACCTAAGTAAATCAAGATATAGTGGCTTCACCAGCAACACCCCAAAATATCAGACACTCCAACTCATCATTATGAGAGGAAACAAACAAAAAAAAAATAGAGACCCTCTTGGAGACACAGGAATCCATAGTCAAACAGATGAAGGAATTGTTGCAAGACATGAAAACAGAATTGGAATCAATAAAGAAAACACAAACCGAGAAAACCCTGGAACTGAAGAACTTAGAGAAAAGAGAAGGAACCACAAAGGAAAGCATCACTAATAGATCACAAGAGATGGAAGAGGGAATCTCCGGTGAAGATACACTCACAGAAATTGATACTTCTCTCAAAGCAAAAGTAAAATCGGAAAAATCCCGAACACAAACCATCCAAGAAATCGAGGACACCATGAAAAGGCAAAATCTAAGAATAATAGGAATTGATGAAGAAGAGTATTCCAGGCTCCAAGGTCCAGAAAATATTTTCAAGAAAATCATAGAAGAAAATTTCCCCAACCTGAAGAAAGAGATGTCCACAAACATACAAGAGGCTTAAAAAACACCAAATAGACTAGAACAGAAAAGAAACTCCTCACGCCACATCATAGTCAAAACACATAATCTACAAAACAAAGAAAAAATATTAAAAGCAGCAAGGGAAAAAGGCCAAGTAACATATAAAGGTAGACCTATCAGAATCATACTTGACTTCTCATCTGAAACTATGAAAGCCAGAAGAGCCTGGGGAGATATCATGCAGACTCTAAGGGACAACAGATGCCAACAGAGACTACTATACCCAGCAAAGCTTTCAATCAACATAGATGGAGAAAACAAAATATTCCATGATAAAACTAAATTTAAGCAACATTTAAACAGCAAACCAGCCCTAAATAAGATACTAGGAGAAAAATTCCAAACTAATGAAAACAACTACACCGAAGAAAACATAGGTTAAAGATAATTTCCAACAAAAATCAAAAGAAAACAAGCAATGAATCACAATGACATCACCAACTCCACAATAATAGGAAATAACATTCAATGGTCATTATTATCAATTAACATCAATGGACTCAACTCTCCAATAAAAAGACACAGACTAACAGAATGGGTGCAGAAACAAGATCCAACATTCTGCTGCATCCAAGAAACACACCTACACAACAAAGATAAACACTACTTCAGTGTAAAAGGCTGGAAAAGAGTTTTTCAAGCAAATGGACCCAAAAAGGAAGCAGGAGTGGCTATCCTAATATCTAATAAAATAGATTTTGAACCAAAACTAATAAAAAAAGACATAGAGGGGCACTACATTCTCATCAAAGGAATAATCCAACAAGAAGACATCACAATTCTGAACATCTATGCCCCAAATACAAGAGCAACTACATTCATAATTGAAACAATATTAAAGCTTAAATCTCACATTGATCCTAATACCTTAATAGTGGGAGACTTCAACACCACACTATCACCAAGGGACAGATAAACTAGACAGAAACCAAATAGGGAAATAAAAGCACTTACAGAGTCCTAAATCAAATGAACGTAATAGACATCTACAGATCTTTTCACCCAAACTCAAAAGAGTATACCTTCTTTTCAGCACCGCATGGAACCTTCTCCAAAATAGACCATATAGTTGGTCACAAAGCAAGCCTCAACAGATACAAAAAGATTGAAATAATCCTTTGTATTCTATGGGACCACCATGGACTAAAGCTGGACATCAACAACAATGGAAATAACAAAAAACCGGCACACACATGGAAACTGAACAACTTCCTACTTAATGATAGCTGGGTCAAGGAAGAAATAAAGAAAGAAATTAAAGACTTCCTAGAATTCAATGAAAATGAAGGCACAACATACCCAAATTTATGGGACACATTGAAAGCAATGCTCAGAGAAAAATTTATAGCACTAAGTGCCTTCAAGAAAAAATTTGTAACATCACATATAAGTAACTTAATGGCATAACTGAAAACCCTAGAAAAAAAAAAAAGAAGCAAATACTCCGAAGAGGAGCAGATGGCTAGAAATAATCAAACTCAGGGCTGAAATAAGTCAATTAGAAGCAAATAGAACTATTCAAAGAATCAATGAAACAAAAAACAGGTGTTTTGAGAAAATCAACAAGATAGACAAACCTTTAGCCAAAATAACTAAAAAGCAGAGAGAATCTATCCAAATCAGCAAAATCAGAAATGAAATGTGTGACATAACTACAGACACTGAGGAAATCCAAACAATCATTAGGTCATACTACAAAAGCCTGTATGCCACAAAATTTGATAATCTAAATGAAATGGACAATTTTCTTGATAGATTCAATCTACCAACATTAAGTCAAAATCAGGTGGAAGACTGAATATCCGAATATCCCTTTATCCCCCAAGGAAATTGAAGCAGTCATTAACAGTCTCCCCACCAAAAAAAAGCCCTGGGCCAGATGGTTTCAGCACAGAATTCTACCAGACCTTCAAAGAAGTGATACAACCAATTATCCTCAAACTATTCCACAAAATAGAAACAGAAGGTACAGTACCAAACTCATTCTTTGAAGTGACAGTCACCTTGGTATCTAAACCACACAAAGACCCAACAAAAAATAGAACTTCAGACCTATCTCTCTTATGAACATTGATGCAAAAATACTCAATAACATATTTGCAAACCGAATCCAAGAACACATCAAAGATATCATCCACCATGACCAAGTAGGCTTCATCCCAGGCATTCAAGGTGTTTCAACATATGGATATCCATCAATGTAATCTACCACATAAACAAACTGAAGGAGAAAAACACATGATCATCTCCTTAGACACCAAAAAAGCATTTGACAAAGTCCAACACCCATTCATGTTTAAAGTCTTGGAGAGATCAGGGATACAAGGCACATACCTAAACATAGTAAAGGCAATATACAGCAAGCCTATAGCCAACATCAAACACAATTGAGAGAAACTTAAATCAATCCCACTGAAATCAGGGACAAGACAAGGCTGCCCAGTCTCTCCATATCTCTTCAATATAGTACTTGAATTTCTAGCCAGAGCAATAAGACAACTAAAGGAGATCAAGGGAATACAAATCTTAAAGGAAGAGGTCAAAGTGTCATTATTGCAGATGATATGATAGTATACATGAGAGACCCCAAAAATTCAACCAGAGAACTCCTTCAGTTGATAAACACCTTCAGCAAAGTGACTGGATACAAAGTGAACTGAAAAAAATCAGAAGCACTCTTGCATACCAAAGACAAAAGAGCCGAGAAAGAAATTAGGAAAACAACACCCTTTACAATAGCCACTAATAACATAAAGTAGCTTGGGTTGACACTAACCAAGAAAGTGAAAGGTCTGTTTGAGAAAAACTTCAAATCTCTGAAGAAAGAAATTTTAGAAGATATCAGAAGATTGAAAGATCTCCTGTGCTGTTGGATTGGTAGGATTAACATTGTGAAAATGGCCATCCTGCCAAAAGCAATCTGCAGATTCAACGCAGTTCCCATCAAAATACCAACTCAATTCTCTACAAACCTTGAAAAAAAGATTCTCAGCTTCATATGGAAAAACAAAAAACCCAGAATCTCCAAAACGATCCTGTACAACAAAGATCATCTGGTGGTATCTCCATCCCCGATCTCAAGCTGTGCTACAGAGCAATAGTAATAAAAACTGCATGGTATTGGCATGGAACCAAATAGAAGACCCAGAAATAAACCCACTCACCTTTGAATACTTGATTTTTGACAAAGACACCAAAACTGTTCCATGGAGAAAAGACAGCATCTTAACAAATGTTGCTGATCTAGCTGGGTGTCTACATGTAGACAAATGTAAATAGATCCATACTTATCACCCTGCACAAAACTAAAGTCCAAATGGATCAAAGACTTCAATATAAAACCAGACACACTAAATCTGTTAGAAGAAAAAGTGGGAAAGAGCCTAGAACTCATTGGCACAGGAGAAAACTTCTTGAAAAAGAACACCAACAGCACAGGCTCTAAGATCAACAATCAACAAATGGGACCTCATGAAACTGAAAAGTTTCTGTAAAGCAAAGGACACCATCATTAAAACAAAATGACTGCCTACAGATTGGGAAAGAATCTTCACCAACCATTTATCTGACAGAGGGCTAATATCCACTATATATAAAGAACTAAAGAAGCTGAAAAGCAACAAACCAAGTTGTCCAATTAAAAAAAGGGGAACAGAGCTAAACAGAGAACTCTTTGTAGAGGAATATCGAATGACAGAGAAGCACTTAAAGAAATGCTCAACCTCATTAGCCATTAGGGAAATGCAAATCAAAACAACCCTGAGATTTCACCTTACACCCATCAGAATGGCCAAGATGAAAAACTGAAGTGACATCACATGCTGGAGAGGTTTTGGAAAAAGGGGAACCCTCCTCCACTGCTGGTGGGAATGTAAACTGTAACAACCACTTTGGAAGTCAATCTGGCACCTTCTCAGACAATTAGGAATAGTGATTCCTCAAGACCCAGCCATACCACTGCTAGGTATATACCCAAAATTTGCTCAAGTACACAACAAGGACATTTGCTCAACTATGTTTGTTGCAGCTTTATTTGTAATAGCCAGAACCTGGAAACAACCCAGATGTCCATCAACGGAGGAATGGATACAGAAATTGGAGTATTTTACACAATGGAATGCTACTCCTCAATCAAAAAAGAGGAATTCATGAAATTAGCAGGCAAATGGTGTGATCTAGAAAAGATCATTCTGAGTGAAGTATCCCATTAGGAGAAAGACAAACATGGTATATACTCGCTTATATAGACCTAGATGATATGATAAACATAATGAAATCTATACACCTAAAGAAGATAATCAAGAAAGTGGACACACGGTAATATGATCAATCCTCATTTAGGAAGACAAAGGGAATGTGCATTGAAAATATGACAGGAGTCTACTGCAGAAGACATCTGAAAGACTCTTCCTAGCAGTGTTTCAAAGCAGATACTAACACTCAAAACCAAACATTTGGCAGAGTACAGGGAACCATAAGAAAGAAGGGGAGTTAGTATGTTATGGAAAGAATAGGAGCTCCACAAGAACCAAATATATCTGGGCACAGGGTCTTTTCTGAGACTGACACTCAACCAAAGACTATGAATGGATATAACCTAGAACCTCTGCTCAGATGTGGCCCGTGGTAGCTCAATAACCAACAGGTTTCCCACAGTAAGGGGAATAAGGACTATTTCTAACAGGAACTCAATGGTAGGCTCTTTGACCTCCCTACCCCCCAAGGGAGGAGCAGTACTATTAGGCCACAAAGGAGGACTTTGCAGCCAGCCCTGAAGATACCTGATAAAACAGGGTCAGATGAAAGGGGAGGAGGTCCTCCCCTATCAGTGGACTTGAAAAGTTGCAGGGAGGAGATGAAGGAGTGAGGGTGGGATTGGGGAGGAAATGAGGGAGCGGGATACAGCTGGGATACAGAGTTAACAAAATGTAACTAATAAGAAAAATAAAATAAGAAAAAAGAAGAAAGGAAGGAAGGAAGAAAGGAAGGAAGGAAGGAAGGAAGGAAGGAAGGAAGGAAGGAAGGAAGGAAGGAAGGAAGGAAAGTAGGAAGGAAGGAAACATCAAGCTAGTTGGGAACAACAGTATGCTAAAGCCTAAAGCTATTATAAATAAAGGTTAGTTTCCATGTCATTATTCAGAGCTATGGTGAACATATAAATTCTGTAATAACAATTCTTTCATGAATTCTTACAATAATTTACTAAGCACACATGAAATGAGTATTGCAATATTACTCATAACTATTAAACTTAATTTTTTAGCATAAATCTTTCATAAAAATGAACTTAAATCAGTAATCTTTACTTTGTCATTTGCAATTTAATTCAGAAAAAAATCTACTTCTGATGCTCATCATTGAGTGTGGCTCCATTTCTAGCTGGTTAAACAGTTTAATTTGCTTTGACAATTCACTGTTTTAGAAGCATAAGTATAGCTCTTGCAACAAAAAAATCTCAGAATAAAATTTTACTGCCCATAAGCATCAGAATATTTGAAAATAGAGATAGTGTCTTTTATTTTTATCTTTTTATTTTCTAGATCTATTGAAAATTGTGCTAACTAAAATAATTAATAGATTTTTTATGAAAGGTTATATTCATATTTAGGAAAATAATTTGGCCACAAAGAAAAATAAATAAAGCCATTATTGGCAGTCTAGGTGTATCTAATTAGAAAAAAAAAACCTTATTTTATAATATTTTTTATTCCCAGCATTACCTAAACGTGTTCTTAAGGACATTCCCTTGAGAAGCCTTCAACACTCTTTAGATTTTGATGCTCACCCTTAGTTTCCCCTATGGCATGACCTTTGTCTCCAAACTTCTATCTGCTGAACCTGAAAAAATCCTGTGAACAAATTCTATTCTTTTCTGCTTGTCACTCTAACTAGGTTAAAAATGGCCAAATGTTGATATATTATTAGATACATATTCCTAAAAAGAAACATGTGCTTGCTTTAAAATTACATAAGGACAACAAATTGTAGTTTAAATGTTAGTTTTCTCACTGTGGGCAATGAAAACTTACAGTTAAGTAATTCATCACCATCACTATAATATCCCACATGATTTATGATTAAGATTTGTTAAATATTTTTAAAAAGTCAAATAAACTAAACCCTTCTATGAGAAAATAAATAGTGAGTAGCATTTATACTATTTATAGCCACTTGAATTTTAGAATTGTCATTATTTGAACACAAGCTGGTATTATCTCTGTGAATTTTAATAAGACTGACAGAAAAGAGAAAGGATTCAATTCATTTTATATTGTGTTCAGAAATAGTTTTCTGGTAGTGCTGAGAGATACCGCACTGGAGATCTGATTTGTATTCAAATAAATAACTAAAAAATGAAAACTCCTATGCTACATTGCCCTTAGCTAACATTGTTATGCTAATCCCAAATTTAAATTATACATTCAGGAGCTTAAATGAACAACAGTGGTTGCATATTTTGTCCTGAATGATAATTTTTTTCCACCAAATTTTAAAACTGGGCAAACTAAGTTTTTTATGTATATTTTTAACTGGAACTAATGTACCCAATAGCAAAGTAAGAAGACAAAGACATTTAAAATAGATTCTGAATGGCAATTCCAAATAACTTTTATAGTTTAACACATCAAAGAGTAAGTGGATTTGGGTGTTAAATGTAGAAGATGTAAGGAATAATAATAACATAAATTATATTTTCTCAATAACATTAATCCATGTTATTTTCAAATACATTCAACTTATACAGTAGAAGATCCTGGAAATGAATGTGAAATTTTTAACAAAACCAATTTTACTATGGTTAAATTAATCTTACAGAGTGAAGTTTAGGGAGAGGAGGACATAAAAATGAAGAAGAAACCAAGACTTTTAACATGATTGGGTGTCACCTTCATATCTAAACCACACAAAGACCCAACAAAAAAAGAGAACTTCAGACCTTTCTCTCTTATGAACATTGATGCAAAAATACTCAATAAAATACTTGCAAACAGAATCCAAGAACACATCAAAGATATCATCCATCATGACCAAGTAGGCTTCATCCTAGGCATGCAGGGGTGGTTCAATATATGGAAATCTATCAATGCAATCTACCATATAAACAAACTAAAGGAGAAAAACCACAGGATCATCTCCTTAGATGCTGAAAAAGCATTTGACAAAATCCAACACCCATTCATGTTTAAAATCTTGGAGAAATGAGTGATATAAGGCACATACCTAAACATTGTAAAGACAATATATAGCCAACATCAAATTCAATGGAGAGAAACTTAACTCAATCACACTGATATCAAGGACAAGGCAATGCTGCCCACTCTCTCTGTATATTTTCAACATAGATCTTGAAGTCCTAGCTAGAGCAATAAGACAATTAAAGGAAATCAAGGGGATACAAATTGGAAAGGAAGAAGTCAAAGTATCACTATTTGCAGATGATATGATAGTATACATGAGTGATCTGAAAAAATCTGTCAGAGAATTCCTTTAGTTGATAAACACCTTCAGCAAAGTGGATGGATACAAAATTAACTCAAAAAAAAAAAATCAGTAGCCTTCCTGTATATGAAAGAGAAAAATGGCTGAGGGAGAAATTAGAGAAATAACACCCTTCATAATAGCCACTAACAACTTAAAGTACCTTGGTGTGATCTAACCAAGCAAGTGAAAGACCTGTTTGAAAAAAAAAAAAAAAACAACTTGAAGTCTCTGAAGAAAGAAATTGAAGAAGATATCAGAAGATGGAAAGATCTCCCATGCATATGGATCAGAAGAATTACCATAGTGAAAACAGCCATCCTGACAAAACAATCTACAGATTCAATGCAATTTCTATCAAAATACCAACACAGTTCTTTACAGACCTTGAGTTGATGAATTTTAAGAAGACAATGTGATACAGAAGAGGTTTTGGAGAAGGAATGAGAAGGGATGTATGTATAATCTCAACATATACATCTGTGTGTGAAAGAGTGTGTGTGTGTGTATGTAATAATCTCAACATATATATCTATGTGTGAGAGTGTGTGTGTGTGTTTTATGTAAAAAGGAGGTAAGTATATACTGTAAACAATGGTCAATGTCAGGATGAAACCTCCCACTATGCAAAATTCAGACACTCTGAAAATAATTGAGTGGTTAAGAAATGTAATTGACCCTTTCTAGGTCCCACCATTTACCTGCAAATTTCATGATTTCCTTATTTTTCATTGCTGAGTAATATTCCACTGTGTAGATGTACCACAATTTCTGCATCCATTCTTCAGTTGAGAGGCATCTGGGCTGTTTCCAGCTTCTGGCCATTATGAATAAAGCTACTATGAACATGGTTGAGCAAATGGCCTTGTTGTTTACTTGAGCTTCTTTTGGATATATGCCTAGGAGTGGTATGGCTGGATCTTGAGGAAGCATTATTCCTAGTTGTCTAAGAAAGCGCCAGATTGATTTCCAGAGTGGTTGTACAAGTTTACATTCCCACCAGCAGTGGAGGAGGGTTCCCCTTTCTTTCTGCACAGCCTCTCCAGCCTGTGTTGTCACTCAAGATTTTCATTGTGGCCATTCTGATGGGTGTAAGGTAAAATCTCAGGGTTGTTTTGATTTGCATTTCCCTGATGGCTAATGACGTTGAACATTTCTTTAAGTGTTTCTCTACCATTTTATATTCCTCTACATAGAATTCTCTGTTTAGCTCTGTTCCCCATTTTTTTTTAATTGGGTTACTTGGTTTGCTGCTTTTAAGCTACTTTAGTTCTTTATATATACTGGATATTAGCCCTCTGTCAGATGACAATGCAGCCACTCATGATGAGATCTGATAGACTAAGATCAGAAGGAAGGAAAGGAGGACCTCCCCTATCAGTGGACTTGGGAAGGGGCATGCATGAAGAAAGGGATGGGAAGTAGGATCTGTCGGGGAGGAGGGAGGGGCTTATGGAGGATACAAAGTGAATAAAGTGTAATTAATTAAAAAAAGAAATGTACTTGAAAATAATGAGCTATTAGATTTATGGCAAATTTTTATAATTCATGTATTTTTAAATGGTATATTACTGTTTATATATTTTTAAATTAATTTTGGTCATAAAAATAAAAAAAATAACTAGGAAAAATATTTAAAAATGAGCCAGGTGTCATGGTGTGGCACAAACCTATAATCCCAACATTCACTGTGTCAGAAGCAGGTGAATCATTCTAAATTAAGGTCCAGCCTGGTCAACAAAGCAAATACAAAACAGCAAAGCTACACAGAGAAACCCTGTCTTGAAAAAGTAACCTATAAGACTACTCAGTCTTCATGTTGGTTCCTTAGTAAGGGGAGCAGGGCCTGTCTCTGAAATGGACATTGTGTTGCCCTCTCTTTGATCACTTTCCTCTGGAGAGGGGACACTGCCAGACCACAGAGGAAAACTACCACAGGTAATTTTAATGTGACTTGATAAGCTGGGGTCAGATGGTGGGACAGGAGGGCTCCCCTTTTGGAGAAATGGGGGGTGGCGATACGGGGTTAGAATCAAGGATTGTGGGACCAAGAGAAAACAAAGGAGAGATCTACAATTGGATATAAAGTGAATAAATTATAAAAATTAATTTTAAAATAAGAAAAAAAAACAAGGTGTTCAAAGTAATATTTTATGCATCATAGCAATTGTAAGCAAAATTGAACATTAGATATTGAAGTAATATTTTATGCATCATAGCAATTGTAAACAAAATTGAACATTAGATATATTTGTACTGGTTTTTAGATTATTAATGTAAATCTATGTATTTATTAAACCAGAGTGCAGGGACTCATAAAAAAGGGGGTGACAGAAGACCTGTAGGGGACAGGAGCTCCACAAGGAGACACAAAACCTGTGCTGAGGGCGGCCTACAGAGACCAATACTCCAACCAAGGACCATGCATAGAAAGGAGCTAGAACCCCTGTTCAGATGAAGCCCATAGACTCCCTTGGAGTAAGAGGAATAGATACTGTCTCTAAGATGAGCTAATTGTCCAGCTCTTTGATTAGCTCCCCCTGAGGTGTGCAGTTTTACCAAGCCACAGAGGAAGACAATGGAACCAGTCCTGATGAGACCTTATAGGCTAGGATCAGATAGAAGGGGTGTAGGTCCTCCCCTATCAGTGGAATAGGGAAGGGGCATTTGGAGAGAAGTGAAGGAGTGGGTGGGACTAGGAGGAGAGGAGGGATGAGGCTACAACAGGAATACAAAGTGAATGTATTGTCATAAACAAATAAATGTATAAATAAATACATTTTAAAGGCAAGAACAAATATAAATATGTACCTACGTAAACATTTCTGTTTATCACACAAAAATAACATGCTGTACTTTTCAACAAAAGATTTATACACTTAGATTGTATTTAGATGTTTTCACAACAATTCAAGTTTAATAAAAAGTGTATCCAGAGCAAATTATCATAACTCTCAAACTGTTCTATTTTTAAAATTTGAAACCATTGTGATTAAATAAACAACAAAGGTGAAAGAGACACATTTGCTCTTGAGCATAAATTCATAGAAACCTGAAAATGGCAAACTGATTCTCTTCATTAATGTGTGTTTCTTACCAGATAGGAAAATATGTATGATTTAAAACAATTAATTTGGTGTAAGCTAGTAAGGGAGAACAATATGATTCTATAGCTGCTGTTCATTGTAGAGATGGTTAAGCAGAGGTTTAAACCACAAGTGAGGCAAAGAGCATTCTTTACTTAAAAAGACTTAAAATGCTTTTGGATGTGGGATATTCAGAAATCAGTGGAAACAAGCTCCTTTCAAGCAAGTATCTATTATAGATTTATATAAGTACTGTCAAAAATTTAGCTAACAATTCATTGCTAGTGAAGTAATGGTTACTGGAGGAGAATCTGTAACCACTATTTTACTAAATCAGCATGTCTAACAATAATCTCTAAATATTTGTTGTTAGACCTACAAATAAGTGCAGTCTTTACCCCTCATCAATGAGCTTCTCTATAAAGCAAATGGGGAGCATTACAGAAAACAACCATCAAAGTGCTTAGTTATAGAGCCCAGTCCCAATGAATATATTTACAAATCATTGTACATAAAGCTCAGGCAACATTGCAGAGGAGGGAACCAAAAAATCTAAGAGACAAAAAATTCTAAGAGGTTCTCTGTGAGATCATATCTGCTAGAAAGAAGAGAAGCTACACCATATAGTCTAAACAACGTCTAAACTCAAATATAAATATAAATAATATAAATATAAATATAAAAAAATAAATTGAACAAGGACGACACCAATGAACCTGGCCAACTGCATAGGGGAAGTATATAAGGCTTCAAACCTACATAAAGAACTACAGGCCAGTAAGGAAAGCTGGAACAGAAGAGGTGGTCTTTCCCATGAAAGAGTACACCAATTGGTTGCCCAGTGACAAACGGTCAGCTCTGAATACATCCAAGTAGCATTATGTAGAATGAACAGTTTCTATATAAAAATATGTATGTGTATCCAAACACATGTGTGTGCAATAATTATTCATAAAAAGGCAATGATTTTGAAGGAGAGCAGGAGGTGGGGGTCATGTTCAAGGGCTTCCCTGGAAAGGGGGAAGAAAAGAAAGAAATGTAACTTAATAATAAAATACAATCTAAAAATAAAATTTTAAGTATACCTTTAATTGCCTTGAATATATAACTATTTCTCATTTTTTTCCAAATAGTAGCTTTGTGGGGAAAAAAAAAAAGAAGAAGAAGATAAGGAAACACTCTTCCATTGCTGGTGGGAGTAAAAACCTGTACTACCACTTTGGAAATCAATCTGGCACTTTCTCAGAAAATTGGGAACCTCAAGACTAAACTATACCACTCTAGAGAATATAGCCAAAAGATGCTCCACTGAACAAAAAGGACATTTGCTCAACTACGTTCAACTTAGCTTTTTTTGTAATAGCCAGAATCTGCAAACTAGATGTCCCTTAACTGAAGAATGGATACAGAAATTGTGGTATATTTACACAATAGAATACTACTCAGCTATAGAAAACAAGGAAATCATGAAATTTGAAGGCAAATGGATAGAACTAGCAAAGATCAGCCTGAGTGAGGTAACCCTGAAACAGAAAGACATGTGTGGAATATACTCACTTATAAGCAGATATAAAAAATATAATAATGGATAATTGTGCTAAAACCCACAGACCTAAAGAAGCTAAATAATAAGGAGGACCCTAGGGAGGATGCTTAATTCTCATTGAGAAAGGCAAATGGAATAGACACCAGAAGCAGTTGAAGAAAGAAAACAGAATGGGAAAGTACCATAGATGTCCTCTGAAAGATTCCACCTAGCAGGGGGTCAAGCAGATGCTGTGACTAATAGCCAAACTTTGGGCAGAGTGTCAGAATCCTTATGGAAGAAGAGAAAGACAGAAAGACCTGGAGGGGAGAAGAACTCCACAAGTTGAAAAACAGAGCCAAAATATCTGGTCCCAGGGTGCTTGTAGAGACTGATACTCCAACTAAAGGACCATGCATGGAGAGGACCTAAAACCCATGCTCAAAAGAAGCCCACTGGCTTCTCAGTTTCCAAGTGATTTCTCTAGTGATTTTCTAAGGGATATAAGTTCTGTCTCTGACATGAGCTCAGTGGTTGGCTCTTTGATCTTCTCCCTCTGCTAGGTGCACAGAGGTGCCAGGACACAGAGGAAGATAATGCAGCCAGGCTTGATGAAACCTGAGAAGCTAGAGACACTAAGAAGGGGGGAGGGGAGGTCCTCCCCTATCAGGGAACAAGGAAAAGGGCATAAGGGAAGAGGAGGAAACAAGGATAGGACTGGGAAGATATAAGGGAGGAGGCTGCAGTAAGATACAAAGTGAATAAATCGTAATAAATAAATAAATATATAAATAAAAAAGTGAAAAGAAACCAAAACTGCTCTTGATTTAACTGTCAGTCTTTCAACTTAAAAAATTCAATAAGATCTGTAAAAAATAATCCTTGTAGCCTATTTTGTTTCATAATTTTATGAATTAATACATCATTTAACAATATAATTCAGAAATCAGCATATGCATGATATAAATCAATCAGAATAAAGCTTAAAAATAAAAACAAAGAAGGCATTCATGTTGCCTTTTGATAAAGGTGCTTTCAGGAACATTAATCCTATGTGCTATAAAATGTTGCCACTTTGACCATTAAAACAAGTATAGTGTGGTGTTGTATTACTTGTAATTAATATTTACTGTTGATATATGTTTTAGTAAAGCTCCTGTTAATCCTAAACAGTTGAATAAACAAATCACCACACAGAGACCATGATTTATTTAATTAACCTAGAACACAATGCTGGGCAATAGTCACTCCATCCTAAACCTCCAATCTCTTATAGTTTCCTAATATTCAGATTCACCCTTTATACTTGCTTTTTGTTAAATCTTAGGTCTGATTCATCTGTCCATGTCGTTCCAAGACCTCTCCTCCTGCCTCTGTTCTCCCAGCTCTCTCCTCTCTCCTCCTTTACCTCCTTCCTGTCTTCTGGCTCCTCCCCTCTCCCTTCTACTCCTTCCTCTCTATTGCTCAACATTGTGGCTGATGGTTTTATTTTGGCATGTTTACACAAAGTTGAGACAGGCGATGTTTAGAATTAGTATCACAGTGCAATGTCCGGATTGAAACCAGAGAGTGGGGAAGAGAAATCAGCATTTGGATGAACAAGGGTAAGTGCTACACCCACTCTAGTGTCACCAGCATAGCATATCAATAGATTGTGCTACAGGGCGGGAGACACGCTTTCTTTGGAAATTCGCTCCCTGGAGGTCAATAGCAGGTCTCCCCGACCACCAACGTTAAAAAGACGCAGTCTAGGGTCTCTACGCTTTTTCAGTCACGGTTATGGGGCTGGATTAATGAGGTTTTTGATCTTTCTCTATGATTCCTGAAACAGCACAATTAACTATTCAAGGAAATATATTTTTGATAGATTATCCAAAGCTTTAACAAGAATAGGGCAGAAGAAAAGTAGTTTTAAGGGAAGTAATGAATTAGATTTAGTATTAAAAGCATTATAAGAATAGTGGAAAAATAATGGGCTCCTTCTCAGGAAAAAATAGCATGAGAAGTACAGCTGGCTCCAGCTTGCCCCCCTTTAGCTTCTTGTTTCTAGGGAGGATCGTAAATCTTTAACATGACATATGGGAGGATGGTTAACAAAGGTGTATTTAGACTTTGATGCAGAGAAAGATTTTGGCAGGCATCTGACTTAGCTCCTGACTTTCCTCTTCATTGGTTAGCAATAATGAAACTGCAGTTTGAGGTTTCTTTTTCTTTGTTTGCTTTGATCAAAAAGATCTCAGGCCAAGATTTCTTGTGGGCACTGCTTTATGTTTGACTACATTTTTGAGTTAAAATGTAAACTTTGTATTCTTGGTAAAAATCTAAGTGTTTTGGGAAATATGCCAACTTTAAGGTGTTTCCTTATGTAATTACTATAAAGTTATTAGCCTGACTTCAGTAAAATTACAGCAGAATCACTCTCTCCAGTGTGGTCTTTGACTGTCATTTGCTTGAAACTGTGCCTTCCTGACATTGAAACCTCTGATTTTGCCGTGGACACAGGGAGCCTGACTGGGCTGGTCCTTGACAGGTAAGGTATATACATTACAAAAGAACATTATACCAACATTTCCCCTTTAAGTCCAATAAAAGGCTCCTTTTCTTTCAATACAATAATAATTATGAAAACTGTTAGGTAAAATCCACATGTGCAATGTCCAGTTCATGTGTATTTAGCATCTTAGGAGAAAGTATCTGGTTATCCTATCTATCTTGACAAGTTTTAAGTTCTATAGCTAAATTAACTTTTATCCTATTGGTATTACCTATATGAAAGGATTTCTTAACTTCTGAACAGCTTAAGCTTAAATGTGGCACTATAACTATTTGGTTGTCAACCTCATCAGAGACTTTGGAAGGAATAAAATTAGTTTTTAGAGTAAATAGGAAGTGCATGTTAGCAGCTTCAAAAAAAGAAAAAGTGACAGAGACAATTTGCTGCCTGAACAGTCACCCATAACTCTCCATAACATTGGAGCATCATCTTCAGGCTTCTGGATCAGAATATTTGACAGACATATATGTGAAGCAGGAACTATTTAGGACTTGTTTACCCTGTCTTGGCAGAGTTTGGCAGTCAACTTGTCCTGCATTTAAGCTTGCCCATTTTTGGCAGAATTTGTCTGTCATGAAGCGAGGGTATTTTCTTTCCAAAAGTGGCTCGTTTGCTACATTTAAAGCCATCTCCGTATGGAGGTTCTTTGATGCTCATCATCTTCTTTGAGGTAGGTGGGTTGCTGCCAGGAGATGACCTGTCTCATTGTCAAAGAATCTTTAAAATAATAAAAATATTTTTAAATGCCATGTTTTGTAGGTCTCTGGAGTTTTGAAGACTACTTATCTTAATGAAATTGAACAAAATCATAACTATCTGTTAAACCTAGAATGTATACTCCTGTGATAAATTAGACTAGTGTCTGACATGACTATGAGTTGATTAAGTAGCAATTAACTTGCATTACCTAATACCCTAACTGGTTTTTAATAGCAGTTTAAAAGTATTGGAAGTAACCTTGAATTTGTGTCAATACGCATAATCCTATACCAGAGTTTAAATTAACCTTATTTGCAAATAACAAATAAAACCCTAAGTTGAGTAGATTCAATAATCTATTTTTTGTCTTTTTTCTCTAAGATATCCCTATATACTCCTTTCTTTTTAAGCCCTTTTTTCCTTATCTAAGAAAGATAGAAAAAAGAAAAAGGAAAAGAGAGAAATCCCTGAGTATAACTTTGTTTCACTCTGATTAAGATCATTAATAATTTATAGACATCTCCCAAAGACAATAAAAATTCATAGCCATATAAAATAACCAAAAACCTACCCAATCCCCTTTAAGGAAAATTGGACGTCATTCTCATGGATTTCTTCTAGCCAACATTTTAAACATGCAGAAATCCTGTTAGGGGGCCCAAAAAAAAAAATGGGAAAAAAAGAGTTAATTCAGCAAGCAATAATGTTTGTGGTCCAGTTTTTGAATATTGGGAAGTTTTAGGCTTACTAAAAGCCCTGTTTGTCTTTCTCCTTCTGGGATATTTCACTCAGAATGATCTTTTCTAGATCCCACCATTTGCCTGCAAATTTCATGATTTCCTCATTTTTGATTGTTGAGTAGTATTCCATTGTGTAAAAATACCACAATTTCAGTAAAAGCCCTGTTTGGAACAGTCCAAAATGCTGGACCAATTAAGATTAGTAGCTTTCTTCAAAGATCTCTTGGGATCAGGCTTAGATGAGAAACAGCAATTGAAGCAGTTGAGGCAGGCAGAAGCAGAATGCTGGAACATGTAAGATGCTGGAACAGATGTGTCAATGTCTCAGCATGCTGAAGAATGAATCCTGTCAGGTTTGATCCAGCATATCTGGTACCAGTTCTTTTGTTCTGGGAACATATAATTTCTCACAAGCATTATAGAGTTCTAAAATTATAAATGTATGAGATGTGCAGGATGAAACTAAACTGTAAGCCAATTTTATCTATGCCAATTAAAAGATTAGCATAATACATTTTGAGGATGTTATAGCCAAGGATTTATTGGCCAAGTATTGTTGAAGTTTTGACTGGAGACATATTTTTATGTCTCCAGTCAGTTTCAGAGTTGTTTCCATGTAAAGGGATCAGCAAAATAAGTTACCATTATTATTGAAAATACAGTCATTACTATGTTGAAATCAAAACAAGGTTGGATAGACCAAAATATCTTTTTGGGCTCTTGTGTGCCTGTTGTATTTGGCCAACCTGTTACCTATCTCCTGAGAGAAGCTTCCCATTAGAGACACAAGCCAGTTGCCTTGAGCAATAGAAAAGGCATTTTTTAAGCAAACTTTATAAAAACTCCTTTTTAATTTAGCATATAAGTATACCGTAGGTATCATGTACCTGTTTTAAGGTTTAGCCCTAGATTTTTATATGTTGTAGCTATTTTTCTTATTCCCTTTGTTTACACAGAATGGGCAGTTATGCCTTTATAGCCAAACTTTATTTAAACTTCCTCTTACCTTTAGCATTTAAGCATACCCTAGGCATCTTGTACCAAAGTTTTACATTGGTTGTGGTTATTTTTTGGCTTGCCCTTTTTTTTATATGGAATGGGCAGTTATGTTTTTTAAGCATATGAATTATAATTTTTGAGTTTTTAGGACTTAACTAGGCTGGCATGTACTTTTCCATCTGTTAGCCTCTTGTGTCTTTTTTACATCAGGCATGACCAACATTTGTCCCCAGTGAAAATGTCTCATGTTCAAAGGGTAAGGCAGTTTCCAGAGCAGTATAACATTACCTCTCTTTACATACACCTAAAATTGATGTGAATCCAACTTATATGGTAACCTTAAAGTAAATTTTGTCATTTTGAATCTTAGATTATCTCTGCAAGTGGCTAAACAGCAGGAGTTGCCATCCTGGCTTTTATTATGTAAATTAGCTTGACCCTGAACTCAGAGATCTGCTGTTTCTTTTATACTTTGTGTTGGAAATAAAGGCATATGCCCTCACCAACTTGTATATATATATATATATATATATATATATATATATA